>NW_027506867.1:2676073-2738573 GCF_052324685.1 Brachyhypopomus gauderio
TCACGTGATCCTGCTCACGTGACGGGGAGGGAGTCTCCATCTCTGTCCTCTGGGGTGAAGGGGCAGGCAGGGCGTTATGCACTGGGACACAGAAGAAACACTCATTGACCTTAACTGTACTTTTATCCAGTGTTTTTTTTTAAATGGCGTCGAATTATGACGTCACGCCTGCATCTCATGTGTGTCGGGTACCTCTCCTCTGGATGTCTGTAGCAGGCTGGGTTTCTTTCTCTTCTGTCTCTGCCATCTTTGTCTCAGTGGCTACATGCACATCTGCGGCCTTCCCTCGCTCACACACGCTCTCACACACGCTCTCACACACAGCGGCATGGTCGGTCGGGCTGGCCACGGTGGCCCCGCCTGCGTGTGTGTCTACGGGGCAGACTGCCTCCAGCGACATCTTAAACTCCTGGTTTGGGAACAGGCAGAGCTGGGAGCAGGGCGTCTCAGGCGCTTCCCCAGGGGGCGACGTCTCCCCCAAACCTGTCGGACTCGCCCCGGGCACCTCCTCCTCCTTCGGACCGGCCTCTGGAGCCGGTGTAGGGTCCTCCCGGGTTTCTTCTCTTGATGCAGGTGCCTCCTGGATTTCTTTCTCAAGAGCTGGGGCCTTCTGGATCTCCGGAGCAGGGGCCTCCTGGGTCCGCTCCCCCGCAGCAGTGGCCTCGGCGCTGGGCTCCGGGACCGCCGCTGGGCCCTCGGCCCGGTCCTCCTCCTGCAGCTCAGGGAGGTCGGGTTCGATGATGGAGTCCTCCTCTCCCCCGACCTCGTCCACCGTCACCAGCTCCTCCATGCTCTTGGGGTACCAACACTCGCCCTCCGTGTCGTCCCCGCTCGCCCACTCCTCCACCTGGAGGACACATACGCATTTTTGGGTTTGAAGTTCCTTCTCGGGAACGCGACCCGTACGGCTTTCTGGATGGAGTTATGTCACACACATACTGTGATGAATGTGAATGCTGTTCCTGGGTCAGTCTGGTAGTAAACACATGTACTGACAAGTCCTGACAGCAGTGCAATCTGTTATGTTTAATACTGAGTATTATAATTCAGTATTTTCAACTGACATGCATATAAATTTTATATTTAATTTTATGGTGTTGCATCTGTAAAACTGGCTGTTTGTGTCTATATGGCTAAAATGATTTTTAAACATCTGTGGTAATGCCACGGACGTAATTTTGGGGGGGGACGGGGGGGACATGTCCCCCCCACTTTTTCAAAAGCCGGTTTTGGTCCCCCCCAGTTTTTACGGTAAAAACTAAATATTTAAATAGCGACGAATCCATGTCCCCCCCTCTTTTGAAATCAAAATTACGTCCATGGGTAATGCTAAAGCTAATTCAACAGCAGTATGTAATTAAACAGATTATACTAAAGGTAATTCAGCAGCAGTGCACTTTGTAAGTCGCTCTGGATAAGAGCGTCTGCTAAATGCCGTAAATGTAAATGTAACAAAATGTGCTATGCTAATGCTAATTCACTAGCCAGTTATGCTAAAGCTGGTCAGAACTGCAGTGGCTACAAGCAGATGGCGCAGTGAGCTCGGATGGTGGGGGGGGGTACCATGGTAACGGGCCAGGTATGGCCTATGCAGGTTACCTCACTCTCTCTGTCCCGCTCGGTGGGTTCAGAGGGTCTGCTGCTGTGAGGTGATGCTGATTTTGCTCTGCCTTGATGTTCAGTTGCCTCTTTCTGCAGAACACACACACAGCACAGACGTTTGTTTCACATTAGTTGACAGCTGTATGAGGTAGCCTAAAAACAACCTCTAAATGTACTGACATTTCAGTGGAAATTAAGGTGGAATAATAGTCAATGTTTTTCCCCCAATGTCCATCAGTGTCTTGGATGTACGCTCAACGGCCACTTTATTAGGTACACCTGTCCAACTACTGTCACTCCTGTCGGCTAAGAACAGGAAACTGAGGCTACAATTCGCACTGGCTCACCAAAATTGGACAAGAGAAGATTGGAAAAACGTTGCCTGGTCTGATTAATCTCGATTTCTGCTGCGACATTCGGATGGTAGGGTCAGAATTTGGCGTCACCAAGAATGGATCCATCCTGCCTTGTATCAACGGTTCAGGCTGGTGGTGGTGGGGGATATTTTCCTGGCACACTTTGGGCCTATTAATACCAATTGAGCATTGTGTCAATGCCACAGCCTACCTGAGTATTGTTGCTGACCATGTCCATCTCTTTACGACCACAGTGTACCCATCTTCTGATGGCTACTTCCAGCAGGATAACGCACCCTGTCAAAAAGTGCTAATCATCTCAGACTGGTTTCTGGAACACTGTACTCAAATGGCCTCCACAGTCACCAGATCTCAATCCAATAGAGCACCTTTGGGATGTGGTGGAACAGGTGATTCGTTTCATGGATGTGCAGCCGACAAATCTGCAGCAACTGTGTGATGCTATCATGTCAATATGGACCAGACTCTCTGAGGAATGTTTCCAGTACCTTGCTGAATCTATGCCATGAGGGATTAGGGCAGTTCTGAAGGCAAAAGTGGGTCCTACTCGGTACTAGCAAGGTGTCCCTAATAAAGTGGCCAGTCAGTGTATATCCAACTTTTTAAAAAAGCTTGGCTTGGTTAGTTGGCCCCTGGAGAGCTGCAACTAAGTTACTCTAATTGACATTTTAAAGGCCAAAAGCTGGACATTAGGTGTGGGTTTCTGCTAAAAACACTGTGTGGCTAAACAAAAGTGGGTGTGACCAAGCATGTATTTATTGCCTACATTCTCCTCAGTCTCCCTGTCGTCTCTCTCCTGTCTCCTGCTTGTCCTCTTGCTGTGTCCCCTCTCCTCAGGGGGCTCGGCCCCCAGGTGCCTGGCCCTGTGGTGGTCCCCACCGTTCCTCCTCCAGGTCCTGCCCTCCTGCTTCTGGTGCTGGGACGCGCGGGACGGCTTCTCGCCCTTCTTGTAGAAGTCGTCGGCGGGGTGGTAGGAGGAGAAGGGCGCCCCCTGGGGGCTGCAGCGGGTGAAGCGCTCCCTGCCGCGCTCATCGCCCAGGCCCACGCGCGGGCTGCCCCGCTCCGAGGGCTTCAGGTAGGACTTCCGGCGCTCGGCATGCCAGCCGTCCTCCTCCCCGTTGCGCCAGCTGTCCCTGTCCCGCGGGTCCTCGTCCCGCCACGCGTGGGACGTCCAGTCCCAGGAGCCGCGGCGCGCGCCCAGGCCGTTGATCCAGTCCGTCCGGCAGGGCGCCCCCTGGGGGCTGTGGGTGGAGCTGCAGGAGGTGAAGCTCGGGCTGTGGGAGCGTGGACTGAGAGAGCGGCTGATCGGACTACGTGAGCGAGCTCTCTCCAGTATGTATCTGCACACACACATTCACACATTTACAGCGGAAACATTTATGGCAGGCATACAGTTGGGACACGTTTACAGTGGAAGCATTTATAGCAGGCATACAGTCGGGACACATTTACAGTGGAGGCATTTCTAACAGATGCACGGCGGGGACGCATTTACAGTGGACACATTTTTAGTGCTGGCACGGCGCCCTCCTTACCGATCCATCTCCTGCTGCTCCTCTCTTTCTCTTTGGGAGTTGATGTCCTGGATGATAGAGTCCACATCCTTACCAGGCTTCTGCTCAGACACAGGAACATGTGCGATTTTGGCTTGTATTAGCCGTCTGAACGCATGTGGATCTGAGGTAAAGCCTTTACCTACCGTGCGCAGAATGTCAATGGGAGGTTCCAACACTGGTCCTGCAGACCTACAGCCCAGCAGAGTTTAGTTTCAACTCACCCCGCTGTAATATTCCTGGCTGGTTAGACCGTGGCTGGAGCTAAACTCTACTGGGCGGTAGGTCTACAGTATATCTGAGATGTACTGAATCAAATTTACTGGGCTCAAATCAGGGGAATCAAATAAATGTAAGTAAATTAAGTGTTAAGTGAAAATCTTTTGCACGCTTGTCTCAAGCACCTTGAGCTGCAGCTCCTTGTATCTCTTGGACATGCGGATGAGGAGTTTCTGGTCGTTGATGGTGGCCGGTTGAAGCTGGTAGTACTGCACCATGGCCTGAGCGCCTTCCATGTACGCCATCTCCAGAAAGGCCTGAGGGGACGGATCTCGTAAGCACGCGGTCAGCGGCCGCATTCGGACTTTTGTGTCCAGGGCGGAGTTTCACCCTTACCTGATGGGTGGAGCGCATGAGGATGTAGTTGGTGACCTTGCCGAAGGGCAGGCCCAGGTTGATGACGTCGTTCTCCGTACAGCTGCCCTCCGGGAGGTTGCAGATGTGCACGACGCGCCCGGGACACGACTGGCGTGGGGGGAACTTCAGGAGGGGGGGGAAGAGACGGAGAGCAGCGTGGGTACAACTCCACAACCCGAGAACCAGCGAGGGGCTAGAAAAGGACTGGCTGCACTCGCACAGACTCCCCACTGTACAATGTCTTTAGACTGGAGAACGTACACCCCAGTGTCAATGTCTTACAACCATCAGACATTCATTATTAGGTTACGCTATGATTCATACCGTTTTACAGCAATGTAATTAAACTTATTAAATGATTATGTTATGCTATGATACATTTTAGGGCCGTTTAAATTTAAATCGTAGTTACTGCGTAACTGTTATACTATAGGGTACAGCCATGACAGTTCTGTGATATTGGCTCCTTAAAGGCACATAGGAAGGTCAGACCTTGTGATTGGCAGTAATGTTAGAAGCCAACAGCAAGGAGCTGAGTGTGACTGGTTGTTGTATGTAACATTAGATTTAGACACTATATTGGACAACTGGATGCTGCTTTATGATTGGTTCCTTGGAGTCAGACAGCAGGTCTCTATTTTGTGATTGGCTAGAATGTTTGAATCTGAATGGTAGGATGTTGGATGAGATTACTGGTTGTTGTGTAATAATATATTCTTGCTCTAATTTAGACAGTGGTGCACTGTTATTTTTGGCTGTAAATTTATAACTGGGTCAATGAGCAGAGTTCTGTCTAAGTAAGCATAATTATTTGGATAATTTGTTGGTTAATCATTATTAGTTATTATTTAATTAATATTTATTTTTTAAGCTCTTAGTACACTTTTTGAAAATTACACCAACATGTACAGCACTTTGAACTGCCTTTAACAAACATGGAAGATGCCAGATACATTAAGTTATTATTATTAAAGCCTTTCCTTATGCGTATACAGCTAGAGCCCATTGCTGCTATTCTCACCGGCGCCCCCTGCTGGCACCGAAACCCAATACCTCCTCATGTAAGAGGGTATAAGCAACAATATTAGTCATCCAGAGCTGGACCACAGTCAGTGGTTGAGCACTGTCAAATGCGGCAGCAGGGGCCATTAATAGAGCGGACATGATCTCCTCCACTCTCATGTTAGATATTAGCACGCTCTACAAAACCCAGCTCTGTCCGTGCACTGCTGAGAAAGACAGGACTCAGAGCCGAGCAGCAGACGGAGGTGCCAGAGCCACAGGAGAGTGAAATTTTCGGTCAGTGAGAATCAAGACTTGTTGTAGATCAGAAAGTGTCAAGAACTTGACGGGCAGCAGCATGTGTGAGAACATGTGACTCCAGGGTCAAAGGGCAAGGTGGGTGTTTAAAGTGCAATTTACACCTAGGAAATTCAGCACAGCTCCACAAACACAACCACCACCCACCACCCCCCACCACCCCCAAGCTGGCACCAAGCACTCAGGAACACCAAAACCAGCGAGAGGAAGACAGAGTCTTGGCATTCCTAGTTTAACTATCAGTGGTGTATCTAAATGTGTTTCATACTGCAACTTCCAACAGTCTCCAGACAGTTTACAGCTGATCGTATCCAGGTAAACGTAATACAATCTTAGAGATGTACTGTAGTATGCAAATTTCTTAGGTCACCGTAGAACGTAGAACCAGAGAGTAGTTATTGTTGTGTTTTCACTATAAAGAACACATAAATACAAAGTAATCACATAAAATAGTAACAAACCTGAGCATAAATATAATTAAAAGTAACTAAAGCATTTTATGTGTTCTGAAACATTATCCCAAACTTTATACATACTGTATACTGGATATATAAATTTCAGCATGATAATTAACTGAAACACACAGCAACACTTTAAATCTACAGATAGAATGCTTAGGGGTGTGGCTTCCTCAGGGCCCAGCCCCCAACACAACTGCGCCTCTGTGAGATCACACGAACGAGAAGAAAGGCGAGCAGTCAAAGCCAAAAAACCCCAAGAGAATTAACACACTTGCTGCCCTGATAAACCACTTCAGGCATAATTTTCATTGGTGGCTTAAGCCACTGGGCCCGTGTTGTACCGCCTGCTGCCGAGGCGCTGCAGTAGATCTTCTTTAGTTCGATGCTAATCCAAGCGTGGCCGACCGCCGGGGGTCAAGTGTATTTAGCCACGCGTTTGCTGCAGGCCCGAGGCTAACGGTTTCAGACGCGACGCGGTGATAATTCTATTAGGGGCCACGGTGCCAAGCTTTCGCTCCACCGTGCAAAGGTCACGCCTTGCCCACTTAACATTAACAGGAACAGGAATAGAGACAGTGCCGCGCTTTATGCCCTTGGTACAACGGTGAACCATACGTGTTGGACGGGCGGCCCGAGTTCTAGGCCAATAAAACGTGTTTGGGAAAATTACTGTGAGGGGCGGGGTCTGATAGCTCATAAGTACATTACTGAAGAGAGAAGCTGCCTATTGGCTCATCGAATGACTTGTAAAGTAGCCAATCGCAGCTTGCAGGGTGCTTCACAGCATATGTAGTCTTTCAGGGTTTTCCTGACTGAGAATAAGCCAGAGGTGCACATGCCTTCAACTGGCTAGGCAAATACTTATTATACAAATGAAGAATTATCACGTTAAAGCATATTTAATTTTTACAAATTAAGTGCCCTGATCAGCATTAAATACTAAACAAAATAGACATAACAAAAAGGTGTCAAATTAAATATAAGCTACTGTTTTCATTTACAAAACTACATCTATGAAGTTCAGCAAAGCACAACGTTTTGGCTGACCTTCAATCAATGATTTAGAACTATAAAAACTGAAAGATGGTTTGGGTGAGCAGATGTCATTGTGAGGAGAGTAAAGATGGGTTCTCACCACCAGTTAAGGTCTACCTCAAATTTACAATCTTTATAATTTCCGCTCACCAGAAAAAAATTCCAAAATTTCCCCAAATTCCCGAATCTAATCTTACGTAGTCATTTTGCGAATTCAACAAATGCCGATATCTAAACAGCTCCCTACGGGACACGGTGTCATTGCGAGCCTTGCTGCTGCCATCAGATCCGTGTTTGTGGCACATTAACCTGGCCCGAGCCCCAGTGAGTCGTGCCTGACCCTGGCATGTCCAGCAGGGCGGAGTGTGAGGTGATGTCTGCGCCCTCCTAACACCTGTTTGTTTATCCAGTCAGAAGTGGGAAAGTGTCCCATGGGGGGGCGTGAGAGTGCTGAACACGAGTGGAACAAGGGGGTGGGGGGGGGGGGTGCTGGGGGTAGACAGATTCCCCTCTTCGCCCCCTGCCAAAATCCAGAGACCACTCCCAGACTCCCAGGGCGGTAACTCGACTCCCGAAGTCTGGACCCTCCGAACCCTCCCACCGGAAAGGCGACGCTCCTGGGTATAGCACTCTAGGGCAACAAGGTAAGCCTCATAAAACTTCATTAAAAAAGGATCATTTTTTCTGAAAATCCCACATTGTTTATTAATTTTTTTGACCAGCATGAGGGTTCATCAATAGACAAACTGCCTCTCTGGGACTCAGTAATCATATATCAAATATCCGAACACGTTTGTCCTGTTGGTCTACACTGATGATCAATTTATACGCAACAGACAACGAATATTGATCGATCTTGAGTCTCCAGAGACCAATGGGGTGCTCACTGGGTACCATGGCTCCCACTGCCAAACCAGAAGCTGAACTGCAGTCAGCTGACAGGTGTTCTTTATGGAAGCTATCATTAGCATCTGAGCACCATGTTTACATCTGTGATGAGACAACACTTGAAAATAACCGAGTCTAAAAGGAACAGCAATAAATTTGTTTTATTAAAGTCTGAACGTTTCTCCATCACCATGACACCACGACACCACCACGTCGTGGAGCGTGACTGCCGACTACCCCGTCCACGCCAATGGACCATTTCATCATCATCATTTTTTACAGCAATATGTAAGAATGTGTCAATTGTTCTGTCCCGCGCATGCTGACAAGATGAGACTGGGGGCCCAACTACAGGACCGTTATGGGGGGACGTCCTCCCGAGGGCCCTGCTGGAACTTTTGGCGCTGGACTCTGCTACGTCCCTGGAGGGTCGTGCCCGTTTTCCCAGGACACATGGCAGGACTGTTAAGAGTAATCACACACGCTGACAATCAATATGATAAATCCACAATGTGTCTGACAGTCATAGAAAAGAGGTTTTGATTCTTACAGATTGGCACTGTCCATTGCATCTGCATCTAAAGACTAAAAGTAGCACAATTAGATATATATTATATATATATATATATATATATTATATATATGAAATTTTTTTATTTTCTCACACATACTCACACACACACACACACACACACACACACACACACACACACACACACACAGGTTTGCATAAAAGCCGGAGAGGTTGTACTTGAAGTTCTACATGTTCTACAAATGTTCCCTACATGTACATATGCAACACAGGAGAGTGTGAATCTCTGCTTCAGCTGAAACAGATCTGGACATACACGTGCTCACACATCAGACACGGCCACAGTGGTGCCCATAGCTTATCCTGAGAGAGACTGTCATCACCTTCTTGGGTATAACCCAAACATGGAGAGCCATCTAGGACCAGCTGCCCATGTTGTATGTTAACCACATGTGTGTGCCAAAAACACATTAAGTCACATAAATCTCGGTGCCCAGGTTCACCGTGTTCACTGGATGCAAATTTTCTCGCCGTTAATGGGAATTTAAGGGGACTGAGAATTATTGTATAATGAGAATTCCAACAAATTGGTTTCTGTAATGTGTTCTTAACGTAGACAATCAAGAAAGAAAACAGAATAAAATACAGAATACAGTTAAAATACAGACATCACAGCACACTTTCTGAGGAAACACCAGCTAAACTGCCAACAGTCAATATAGTCAGAGTGGATAAATACAGCTGGACAAACAGGCTAGCCATCAGACTCATTAACTATGCGTTTGGCATTACGATTTGATCATTAAAACAATGATGTGATGACTTCACGTATGTCAGCACGTCTGACGCATAAAGGCAGACTGAATGTATAAACAAAAGACAAGTCTTCCAAGTCATCAGATGGCGTGTTTCCAAAGTTCACAAAATTCCTGAGTCTAGCTTTCCACTCTAATTTTCCAGACATTTCCTGAAAACCTCCTGGGTGATTTCCTGGCTCTTTGCTGGCTTTCAAGTAGCCGTTAAAGCAGACGGGTTTGGGCTGTGCGTTTTAGGGCTTTCCGTCACACTGGGAGACATGCCTCTCTTGTCTGCTCGGTGGAATGTTGGGCGAATGTCCGTCTGCACCTGTTAGCCACCCCGCTGTCAAAGCCCCCCGAACCTCAGCCAAATACCCACTCGCATGACACACCAGGGCCGAAAAGGAGATAGGAGGGCCAGGAAGGCCTAGCCGTTAGCTTCCTCACGCCACTCAGCCAGCCGTTCATTCCGCCAGCAGAGAATATTCTTGAAATATCCTGCACTTTTCACGGACCTTCATAAAACGACGATCCCATGCTAATGCCTTCGGTTCATTTCAGTGATAAAAGCATTTTTTAAAAAGTTGATTTATAGCAACTAAGGTGAACACGAAAATGTGACGGCTTGATTGTCAGTTCGGACTGATACATTGATACGTTTAAATATGTGAACCAGCAGCATCAGACAGTAGCCACGCCCTAATTTGTAGCTTCATCCTGCTGAATGTTCTGAATGTTGCTGTGAAACATGTATACATGAGCCAGGAGAACTGGAGGAGCTCTGGTTAACCCAACACAGCCTAAATGTCGTACTGAACCCGTCTATTTTACAAGTTCATTTATAATGACATTAAGAGGAAAAGGCACAATTTTCATTATATTTAGATTTAGAATTAGTTTTTAATTGTTCTAAAAGTAACATGTGTTTTATGTATAGGTCTGAATCAAATGTGTTATGGCAGACAAAACTATAAGAATTTATATTTTTTTGTCACTGATTAAATTTTTTTGTCACAGTAACTGATTAAATAAATGCTAAGTAAAGTAACCTAAATAAATAAAAACAATCACAAGGCAAAAAAGAAATTATCACGTTTATTAAAAAAATTATATAAAAAAGCATTTATTTATTTATACTCTTATTAATATCTTTATTTTTCTCTATTCCTTAAATGTGCCTTTATTCCTCCATTATGATTCATTTTTATGATAACTATTATAACTATTACGATTATAACTTCATTTTACAGGTCAAGGGTCTACAGCAAATAAAGCAGCCTGGCGGACTGTGTGCACATACGTGACCCTGATGACATCCAAACCAAACCAAAGACCTACGAGTCTGCAGGAACGTGCAGGATCAACTGAACAACTGCAAATGTCTTTTGATACTAAATCACTGACAGTACAGTAACATAACAGCAAACAGCTGTATGCTGCATATGACTTAACAGGGATTGAATCTTTTAGGGATTGAATATAGTAAAAAAAAAAACAAGACAAGACAAATCAAACAAGAGTAATCAAACACATGCTTTCTCTATGCTTGACCAAGTCTTTGCCACATTTTTATACTGGACAAAAGAAACATAGTATTGCAAGTCTATTTAATTATTTTATCTCTAATGGGTGGAGATTTAATCACTGCTGACAGCATTACTCAAATGCATATTGATCTGCATTCTCTCATTTTATAATGCATATTCATCTCTCATTTGCATACTCTCAAATTATGCAAAAAATTTCTTCTCATCACACTCATGATAAGTGTGAATGACAGCATCGGGAGCAGATCTAATGCAGAAGTATTCATGATACAGTATTCATGTTGTCAGGAAGGAGAGAGGATCAGTGACTTTGTTTACAAATACAAATTATGGAGCCGTGAGCGGCTACACAGACTACAGAGCAACGAAACAGAAGGAGCTGCTCAGAACAGTCAGCACAGGGGATCTAGTAAGTACGGAGCCCCGGAGGGGACATGGGTAAAAATATATATATATTTGAACAAGGGAAAGTTTTACCATTCGAGCGCACGTTTTCTGTAATTTGAGCTCACGAATTGTTAATTCGTTCACACGTTTTGTTTTAATCATGCACACGTTTTTATTAAATTCGTGAGAACAAATTGTTAATCGTGTGAACGAATTAATAAATCGTGAGCACGAATGACAGAAAATGTGCGCTCGAATGGTAAAACGTTGCCTTGTTTAAATATATTTTTTTTTTACCCATGTCCCCTCCCGGGCTCCGTAAGTATGACCTATGTTTTTGCAACCCTAGACCAGTGGTTCCCAAACTTTTTCTGCCGTGCCCCCCTTTAGTAGATGAGAATATTTTTGCGCCCCCCCTACACCCCCCCCCCCCCCCCCCCCCCCCCATATTGACTAGGGATGTGTTGAAAACTTACAAAAACAATAGGTTCACAACTTTGGTCAAACATGAAAAAAATTAACTGCAAGAAACATTTTAAATGGTTCAAGAATTCTAAATGTAATTTAAAATAAATAAGGAGATGAAATAAGAGAAACAGCAATACATATGCGGCTAGTTTGCAAGCGCAGACATCACGCAGAGCACAAAGCATGTAACGGCCAGAAATATGTGTACTGTCTCTTTAAGGGAGCGAGTTGAGCGTGCGTATGGAATATTGTTTTTTTAGCTTTCCGCCGTAGACCGAGTCAGACCACTGCTCTTTAGTTTATTTCTGTAAGTAACGCATTAAATGAGCTTTGGACAACTCACCAGTTCATGTATGAACAGTGAAGTATTGCTGGAGCCCAGGTTTATTTTGGTCAACCAGCAAATAAACGGACTAAGTGGAATACCACCAGCGCGAGTATTAGGGTTGAACTAACTCCGAAAAGCAAGCAATACAAGCATATAATTAGAGTGAATAGATCTGTTTTTATGGATCGGTCACATTGTCCCCGATACCCGATCTAGAATTTTTTCAGATATTAATATCGGAATCGGTGCATCCCTAAATTGACACATGTGCACGTTTTACTTTCAAGCTCCGCGCCCCCCCTGCAATAGCTCCGCGCCCCACCTAGGGGGCGCGCCCCCCACTTTGGGAACCACTGCCCTAGACAACAGTGATCAGAGACAACATAGTCATGGAAGTGAAGGCCATTTTGATTATGAAGATGCTCTTGGAAAAGCTGTCAAAAGCCATTTGTCAAATTCTAAGAAAAGAACACAGGCGAATAACATAAAATTTTGGATGAGTTTGTCATGAATAAAAGCTGTCATGAATAAAAGTGTTGTTGTTTTAGAGGCATCTGCTCAAAGACATCTGCTGTGTAGTCTCAGCATACATGAAGACCAAAACTGGCTACCCTCAGACTCTCACATACCGCAACCCTAGAACTTTTCAATTTGTTCATGGAATATCACTCACTTTCAGCTAATGTAATTTACGTTTTCAAATGTATCTGCAATAGTGCAACACTTCTTACTGACCAAATATCTGTCACGCATTGTCGGAGGTGACAACTCCCTTAAACCATCGGCAATTACTATTAGACCACAGTAATAAGCAGTCAGCAATTTGTCAGTCATCAAACAATAGTGTGGTAAACACAGTGTGAATTGGCCTCAAAGCAGATCCTTCTCACACCTTCTCACACCCAGAATGAAAGCCTGCGCTAAACAATACCTGGAGGTAGCAACACCTACCCAAAATCGCATCAATAATTTTGAAAATGTTTGAAAAGTTAATAAATTCAATGACCAATCAAACCATTATGTATTAAAAAAATTTCTGCCGAGCCATTGTTAATTATTTTAGTGTGAATAACCATTTGACAGGCGAGAGGGTGTAAGAGAACTAGGTCTGACCTTTGCCCCTGGCTGGTGGGAGGTAAATCCGGCCCCTGAGAGAGGAAATGACTTCACAGTTGCAGCTGGTACATAGGAAGCCCCTCCTCCTACTGAAACATCTGTGAAACAATATAAACAAATGTCATACATGTGACTAAAAACCAAAAAACAAAACAGAGTAAGAACACTAAAAAAACATTAGTCATCACCGTAAGGCTTCGGCTCCGGAATGTTGCAGAACATCCTGGAATATGTGGAACAACATCAGTTGTGGAGTCCATGAAGTAGCTGCTCTACAACCTCTCATGGGTTTTATATTCCAGCAGAAGCTGCATGAGCTGTGTGTGTGTGTGTGTGTGTGTGTGTGTGTGTGTGTGTGTCCCAGCTTCACCACGGCTGAGATTGCCCACCTAATGGACCCTCTACGCTCACTCGCCCCCACCCCCATCCCACACACACACACACACACACACACACCCACACACACCCACACACACTTACTTCTGTGTCACCTCCCAGTTCCCAACTTAGAAGCAAAACACCTCTACACAACTGGCGAATTAGTCAAAGCCCGTTTCCTAGGACGCAAGAGGCAGCGGCACTGGTATTAATAAAAGCTGTCGAGCTTCCCGCCGAGATCACCCACACGGCATGACCCAAACCCTGGACCTAAAAATACACGCTGCTCTCACCTTGTATCAAAACCACACATCATAGCTGCCGTACCACACGCCCCCCCCCCCCCCCCCACCACCCCTGTCCCTGACGACCCCCCCCCTCACCACCACCCCCTGCTCCTCCCACACACCCACCCACACACCCCCTCCCAACCTTCCCACTTGGCTGGCCCCGTCATTCGGTTTACCTTGGCCGGTGGTGGCCACGTACGCCATGGTGCTATCCGGCGGGGTGCTGGTGCATCCTTCAGAGTGCAGGGTTCCTGGTGTGGGCCTGAGCAGGGAAGGGGGAACCGCTTTTAGAGCCCCAAATCCCACCGCGGGCCGGACAGCCGTATCTCATGACCCGGCTCGAATTCGGGTCATCGTTAAAGTTGTAAATGGAGCATCTTTTAATAAAGAGACTCTGGCGTCGCCGATGAAGTGGACAGAGAGACGCCAGAGCAGTTGAGCGATATAATGAGTTGTAACGAGTTTTGCTCTAATTTCATAAAAGTTCTTTAAAGATATCGCACATAACAACTAACTGTTAGCGAGCGTAAGCAAGCCAAGCATGTTCTTCTGCGTAGAGGTTTCAAAACAATCTGAAACTAGGGTCAACGAGGCAGACATGGCGTATCGGCGTGCATTTTACTCACCCCTCGGCATACAGTGAGCAGTTCTGAAGATGTAACTTGCCCTTCACGTGCTGGTCCCAGTCCTGAAAACACGACACAAGGCACGGCTCATGCACACAGCTCGCACACTCGGTATACTCACACACACACACACGCACGCACACATGCACCTCATCAGTCAACACTGAGCCTCCTCTCAATCCTCCTCTCCGAGTGCGAGATTCCACAGGCCGGCCAGTTGAAGACAGCCACAGAAAGAGCGAGGGCTAGCGCTCTGAATGGACGAGTGACGGGAGTGGCGGATAGCCACTGCGGTGTCTGCCCTGTCCCTAAAGCCCACCTCCACCCCCCTGCCACACAGCAGCTGTCTGCTCCGTCACCCAAGCCCAAGAACAACAGGCGCTGGGATGATCTGGGCAGTTAGACCTATATTGACCTATATTAATGTTGAAAATTATTGTTGTTACTGTCAAAATAAGAGTCCCGTCTCAGGTTTACCCAAGTTGGTGCCTGTGGAGTTTTGTTCAATATGGGCGTGACCGGATTTTAGTGCACAGGAGGACTGATGAGGTTCATAACTTCATAGGAAGTGCATAGTCTATTGTTCACAGCCCACACACCCAGCCAATCACTTATCCAAACACTCATCTGCTTATCCTGCAAGTTATCCTATCACTTATCCACTCATCCAACTCATCCAATCAATCTCGCTCACCTTCAAGTTGTAAACTTTCTTCTCACAGATGGTGCACTGGTGTGGCAGGTGTGAAGGTGTCACCCCATGGTAGTCGTTAAGCTGGTGTGCTTTTAGGGTCATTCCCACCCCCTCTTCACTCTTCTGCTGCTGCTGGTATCCCACAAACCCTTGCTGCAGACCCCCAGCAGTGCCGAAGGACAGGCTGCCCATCGCGCTGAACTTGGGGTCTCCGGTGGGCTCCTCTGGGTTGTACAGTTCTGCTCTTGGGCCCACGAACGCCTGTGCGGCTGGGATCCAGGAACTGCCCGCGGACCCCGCACTCATGTCCAGTTTACCTGAGAAGGGAAAGTTGGCTGGGGGTTTCCACTGCTCTTTGTGGATGGGCTCCTTCATCTGCTCTCCACCGACCCCCCCAAGTGCCCCATGCTGGCCCTCGGAAGGGTAGAAGTCCCTCTGGTAGTCTCTTTGGGTGCTGTTTTTGGGCGGCACCCCAACACCTCCAAACTGACCCGCCTCGCCGACATTGGTTCCAGTCCCACCTGGAAACCCAAACTGCGCACGTCGGTCAGCGTCCGCCTGATAGGGGCCGGGTTTTTTCCCGTACTCCGTGTGCGGGTTGGCGCTCTGGTTTGAGGCGGCGCTCGCCCCGTAGTGATTCGGCTTGATCCCTGCATGGTTGTGGGTGAACCCACCTCCCACCAGGGCGCCCAGGGCGGAAGCGGGAGGAGGGAACGTTATGGGTGCGGGAGGGAAACTTCTCCCGTGAGCCGTGGCCACGCTGGAGCCCCTGAGCTGGTTAAACAGTGGCTGAGACATGGCCACATTGGAGAGGACCTGATTGAGGACAGTGGCGGCGCTGGTTGTCTGGGCGAGTTTGAGACGCTGCAGAGTCAGCTGAGCCTGTAGCTGAGCTAGCTGCAGTCCTGCTGGACTCAGCAGCAGGTTCTGACCCACCCCACTCAAGGCTCCGCCCACAGGAAGTGTCTTCTTGTTAAGCGTATCAGCTGAACCAGCACTGCAGAGAAACACAAGTCTCGAGGTCAATCAAGGTGTGAGGAATGACACGAAAGAGCAAAGTATACATATGAAGCAGGTTCACAATGTCACAACTAAACGGCACCCTAAAATATTTCTTTGGTGTCATTGATTTTCATTCATAACCGTTGCACGTAAATGTTTAATACGCCGATCTTCTGTGCGCTCGTTTGTAGAACAAAAGTAGCTCTTTTGCATCTTTTAAATAGACATAGTAGCATGGCAAAAGTCAGACAGCAAGACAAAAGTCACGTCTTAAAATGAACCGCATAGCTCGATAGAATCTAATCCGAAAGCTCTTGATGGAGCACATTGAGGGCCTTACGCCAGTGCCTGTTCGCCTGGGCACGCCGGTTCCTCCCTTACTGATTAATGCAGTCACATACTATCTAAATGTGCCACACGCTACCATCAATCAAAACACGGGCAGGACCCTGATAATGTCCAACCTTCTCCTCACTCACACCCTTCTGGCACAAAAGCTCACAATGTTTAGACAAAAGGCCAAGATGGCTGGCTTGCCCAGCAGGGAACAGCAGGGGGCACTCACATATGAGATGGTTTTAAAGTTTCTCTTACTAATAGAATCAGAGTGACCATGCACCAGAAGGGTTTTCAGATTTTCTAATAATATTCTGACTTCAGGATTGGACTTAAATGGTTCCTTAAATAGCCGACGACACTGCTAGATTACAGGATTGATTTCAATCAAAATCAAGTAAGCAAAAATATGACTTGCTTACTAGATCCAGTGGTGCTTGTGACCCAACGGGGGTTGGTGCTGAACATGCTTTTTTTTTTTTTTTTCAAATGTGAATTTGTGCAACCGAATCTTTTAGTGGAGGATTAACGCCTCCGTGCTACAGCATCGGAGGCTCCGAGGGTTATGATATGGACTTACAAGAACATTTCCAGATCGTAAAGTTAACATGTCGCTACTGGAGCTTAACAAGCCACTAGCTCTGTTGTTTGGTACTGAGGCAAGGAGGGAGGACCCGCAGTCACTCCGTACATGTCTTGTGTACCACCAACATGTCGAAGATCGACCTTCTGTCATTGAGCGGTGTGGTCTATAAACATAGAATGACGAAAACCTTTGGAGCCAGCGAGGGTGGTCAGCATGGAGTCTGAGTGCTAACAGATACAGTGCTGTCCAGAAGACATTGCGATGCATGAGACGTAGGAATGTGAAAGAACACTTGTGGCATTTAGACTGGGTTGCACTGATTGTAATCTATCAATGACAACCACTGCAGTCACAGTCTTCACAGGGGTTTTACAGGCAGATCGATTTTCACATGGGATTATTTCAAACTTACGCAAACCTTAACCGACCTCTACAAATAACAATCTTCAGCAGAAGTCACCTCACGCAGTTAGATAAAGTGGTAAAACCTTGAAGCAGGTAATACTCACGTGACTTCAACACAGCTAAATCTGGCCATATCAAGTGCAACATTTACCAAGTGCCCTTCAGTGAGAGACTTAAGCATAGAGAGAAAGAGAGAACACACAAAAATACAAAGGCATTCAAAGCATAAAAGCTGTTAACATTTCCAAACTGGAAAATAAAACCTCCCAGGAACCGAAGAAATGGCTTCTTGGTGTGATACAGAGCATTCATCACAGTGATTTGCTAAAGCAGAAGAGACAGCCAGAGCAGCTGTTCTCCTCTAGAGCACCAGAAAGAGATGCAGAAAGCCCCTCTGTATCAACTGTGAGCAATACAGCACATGATTGGTAATGTACACCATAGCCCTCTTTCAAGTGTGACTCTAACACACTCAAAGATTACCGCGCAATGCAGAACATGGGTTTTTTTACACTGAGAAACCAACACTGTTTCTAAATGGGAAAACACTTCCTATCTGGCTGCTGTTAGCTGATTATTCATCCGTAACAGTAGAACAGAATAGAGAGTGAGTGGAATCCCAGGTACACAAGGGTCAACAGTATCTGCACTTGCAATACAGAAAATTAATCTAGACTCAACAGACTTATATTTGGACTCTTTGCTCAAATAGATATTTTGAAAAGCATCTTTTTTTCTAGACTGCATATTAAACATGCTGATCTGTCTAAATAGTTGCTTATTATCTTAAGTAAAAAAGAACAAGAACCGCTAAAATGTTCTTTGCCATTTCAGTTACTCAAAATTCCTGTTCAACTTCTTCTGCTTCCTGGCGCACTGGTCCTACACATCCTGTAATGTTTTTGTGGTGACAGGAACTGTTCCCATGTTGGAGTAAAATACTTTTGTCTCAAAATCTCTTTCTGCTTATGGCTTTGAACCAGAGAGCCATGTCAAATGGATTACATGACGTTCATTCTATATGGCAACATGATTCAAACAGAATTCGTAGCACTGTGAGGATTGCGATGAAGTGTAATGCTAGTTCGACATCTTTTCCGAAACCCTTACGTAGTCGTAACGGAACCCGTAATCTAATTCAAGAACTTTAACTAACGCTTTTGCATGTTCCACATCTGATGCGACCTCTGACGGACCTAGAATTCCACTTCCAGAGCCAGCACAATCTGGATCAGGGTTTACCACACTAACAGGGTCTTGACAGAACCAGCATCATTCCACACAGACTCCCGGGGAGCGCAGGGAGCGGGTCCAGGTGTCGAATCTCCCCCACACCGATAGTTCCAAGAGTTTGGCATAACCATGCGTGATGGTGAATGCACATGTGTCTTTTCTTATACAAATCCAGATCTTAAAGAGGAAGAGAACTAGGTCGCACCGTGATGTACCAGAGAAGTCTGGAGCCCATGTATGCGGAGACCAACTGTCATTTTGTTACGGCCCACCTGCTGGAAAATAGTTCCAGCCTCGCGTGACATATCCTTCCCGATTGTTTGGGCCGGGCATTTCAACACAAGCTCACAGTGCAAAACGGATTATCTATAGGCACGAGTTTGATGAAATCATTAGGAAAAATCCTTCTTAGCACCTATTTTACGTCTTTGGTGGGCTAGTTTTCCAGCAACGGAGCAAGTATTACCCTCAGCTCAATTAGAAAATTTAATCATCATTCCCCTTTTAAGATCTACAACAATTAATCTTGACCGAGACCTTTGCAAGGTTAGAATTTCATAAAAATGATGAGTGCCTGAATTGAGATATACGTCTCACACTGGTATGTATCATACTGAGCTTCAAAATAAAGCAGTATTAAATATTGTGGTTCTGTGTTTTGCACAGGAATTACAGCTGTAAATTACATTTGTTATATTAGCAAGTAATTATTAGATTACATTAGTATATAATTATTAGTATTTTTAGTCTCACCAGCAAAACATATGCAAGGACTACAATGAATTTCACTGTACAAAATATAAAATAAATAACAATCAAAAATGCAGAATGTGGAGTCTGTGTTATCCATGAATACAAAAAGGTCAATTTCAAGATAATCTTCCAAACACCATAAATACAAGAAAGCGAAAACAAAGATTAAAATGTAATGATTGCAGTAATGATTCTTCACCCACTTCCTTTATATTTTTGTGGCTCTTTATATTTGGTAATTCTGATACAAAATCCTAAACTGAACAGACTAAATAAATTATCTTGTAAACATTTAGCAACAAGGTTCATCAACAGAGCAATAGGCCGAGTCACAAACTTAGCAGAGTCGGATGTGCCATTCAGACGCAAGCTATAAACGCACGAAAAAATGCGCAAAACTTAAATCCACTTACCGGTTTAATGTACAGACAAAAACAAACGAGAATTCTCCGTGGATAAAAGCGCGAAACGTTTAACCTGCGATACGCTTTCACAGCGGGAGATGGTAATGCGAGCGGGGAAGGGTGTCTCGCTGTGGCCGCTACACGTCCATCATCACAGCTGTTGAACCGAGTTCTTCTTCCGAACCTTCGTGTCCGGTCTCAGCGCGAGGCAATTAGTCTCGAATGACCACGTCGTTACGGCCCTGTCTGACGTACACCTGTCTGACGTAATACTGCCACACTTCGTTTTCCTGTTCACACCGCGTGGCTGAAAGAGGTTTATTTTATATCGAAGCAGGAGTGATCGCTGGAGGTTGCGATTCCTGTAGTTAAAACAATTACAGTAGGTTTGCACCCTAGACCTCAACATCTTTTTCCTGGTGCAATATAAAAAAGATGGATGCGGTTGGCATGTGAAAGCGTATTCATTAAAACAGTTTAGGCAAAATTATTTAAATACAACCTAAATGAGTTTGAAACCCACCAATTAAAAACTCTACACAGAATACCAAAAACGTTTTCTTTAGTCAAGGCTAAGAAATCAGGTACCATTTGCTAAAACAAAAATGGTAATCCTAGCTATTTTAAGTTTTTTAGTGTTTTACAGCCTTGGAACAAATGCCTAAAAAGCCGTTTGCCTGCCTGCACATAAACGACCATCTAAACGTATGGCCAACAGAAACTGTGCGCTCATGTCTTTTAAAGCATTTTATTCAAAGGCATTTTTATACAGCATTTTTACATAAACATTTTATAGTTTAGGGTTTTCCCTGGACTCAGTTACTAATATAAAAGAGCAATTAAACTCACACGTCTTTGAAAATATTAAAATTGTTACAGAAAAAAATCGCATTACACTGTACTATAGCAGAGTTTATTTTCGATTGACTGATTTATGGTAATGATATTTGATCGGGAGTGACGAGTAATAAAAACTGTGTTAATATATTTATGCTGTACACATAATTTTTAATGTCTGTGGGCAGTAGAGACATACCCAAGAGGCTTCGCATTTCCTGCGTTCGCCGTTTAAATATAGTAGTTATATTAACAACACTACAAAATTCAAGAGTAAAAGCAGGCGTTTCAAATCGTTTCGCGAACCGTTTTATTTAAGGATCGAGTCTGTCGGCAAGTGTAGAAAAGTGGAAGGACCTTTACGGGTACGGAAAGAGTGAAGAGGGGAATAATAATTATTTAAAAATCACGCACATTTCTACCGTGCAGTAAGGTCCGTCAGCACTGCTTCACTCCAACACAGGAACCTCACGAGAAACAGCCAGATTAAACATCTCCTCTCAAACTTCACAACATGAGATATTGCTCTACGGTTCCTGCAATTAGGAACTGATCAATTAGCCAAAAGGGAAGAGACACTTCAGGGTGGACCACACCAGGGCCGCCGTGACTCCTTAACTGCCCCTGGGGCAGTTTACAGACGACACCGAGTGTGGAGCACCGGGTAAAGCGCACGTAACTGCGTTAGTCTACCGACATAGCCGGTCAGAGCGACTGACCTGAAGGCAGCTCGTCCACTGCCCTTTCCACGGAGTCTCGTCTGCTGGTTCCGCCGTGGCCTCCGTCCAGCGAGACGGCGCTGCTCGCACGCGCAGACCGTTCGGAACCAACTGCTGCGTGTGTGTGTGTGTGTGTGTGTGTGTGTGTGTGTACGAGCGACTCTGGCAGGCTGCTCTACCGGCGCACGATGTGCTGGGAGCAAAGCGATGAGATGTCAGAAGCAGCTACACAAACAGACATTTCAGTGTCAGAGCTATTAACACGAATTAACGACTTTAGATTGCACATATTCCATTAAAATGACATTAAAATTCCTGCTTTGTTTGTGTACATTTATAAAAATATTTTTATTTTTGTATCTCCAGTGTTATTTGGAAAAACAACGTTTGAAAGAATTCAATTTCAAATGCTCCACACATGATCAGGGGTCCGTTTAATAGAAGAATTCGTGTACGTTCACACTTGCATCTGCGTTTTTGTCACGTATGGCGGGTTTAAAAGGAGAATTAGAAGAGAAACGTTTTCCTAGAATCTCACTGCATGACGAATCCGGTGGCCTGGCACTGCGCAAAAAGCGGACATTCCTTTGAGGGGAAAAAACAAGAGGGAAAATAATCTTCAACGCTGTATTCTGCATTACAGACGCTGCACGAATGGTGTGAAAGTATTAAATCATACGCGTGTTTCCACCACCACCACAAATTTCTTATTTTTTCTCAGATTAGCCTCATTAGGATTTCCTAATGGCATGATTGTCCTAATGGCATGATGGTCAAGGTTATAATGAACGTAGGCAGTGACCGTACGAAGAGAAAGGTGCAGCCTTCACACTGATCGTCCCGGCTTCGGCAAACCAGGCTACAACTATCTTTATTTAAAAGCTGTAACATCTTGATATTAAGCGTTCTGTAAAAGCTCGTTGTGATCAGATTTTCCATTTGTGATTTCATATGTGTGTATGTCTGTGTATATATAATATATTTCTTATAAATAAAAATAGTATCTCTGGAAATGGTGTACTTTTGTCCATATATATATAGCCTATATATATAGGCCTATATATAAAGTTTTGGACAGAGTCCCTTCATCCGCTGTGCAAGCAAAGTGCTTAATTTTTAAATATCTCTACGTATCTTACCAAAGTACACTGCAGTTAGAAATAATTTTTGTCCGATTTAGCTATAAAACCGGGCACATACACTTGAAGACCGTTCTGGAGCGCGAGGCTTCTTCTCAAACACACCACTTCACACGCGCCTCCATCGGTACGAATACTTTTGCAGTGCTCGTTAGTCCCAGATGTGAATTACATTAAGGGTATTTTTTTATCCGAGAGGTCCTTCTGTTGCCGATTCCTGATCTGCGATGGTCATTTAATACCCGCCAGACCCTTGTTAATCATGTGACTTCTAACACACTATCCAGAACCAGATGCTTCTTATATTCCATAGTCAAACGTACTGCCACATGTCAACAATATATGGGGACATGCTAGCACGCTGATGACACACGCGATGGGGAGGTAACAGATGCGGTACTTAAGGCGCGTCGGCGTCCAGCGCAGGTCTTTGCGCACCAAAGGTCATTGGTAATGAAGTACCCAGCAAAGACGAGGTCACTTCATGCGCACCGCTGCTGTGATCACGGTGCCATCTTAAATGTACCAGTATGAATAGATACTGAATAGATTGCATAAATCTTTCAAATACACTGCAGTCGTTTTATATAATAAAGAGGTTTAATACCAGCACTTAAACTGCAAATCATAACTGTCACAAGGAAAACCTCTATGAACGTTTTTATTATTATTATTATTCAATTGGACCACATGAAATATTGTAGCTGTAGCTGCACTTTTTCCTGTCTATATATGACGAGTCCTGAAGGTATGAACCTATAAAACCTATTTTGAAAACGCTCTTTCCAGGACACCTGCAGCGCAGGCGCTGTGTCCCCCCAGCGGGAGCGAGCGCTTGTCGCGTACCTAAGGGCACAAGCGCGCAGTTCCCTGCAAGGTGTCAAGGCATCAGATTTACAGGGGGTCCATCTGTTGGCCTCGCGCACAACAATGCGCACTCCAGCACTCCCGCGCGAGCCACAGGCCCGCTGCCATGGGAACGCCAGGCCGGTGTTCGAGTGGGCGAGTGTGTGAGCAGGTCCTCGTAAAAATGGGAGTATTGTGTCTCACGGGATAGGGAGTGCTGGAGTCGTTTAAAGGGGAGGACACAGCTGGGGAAATTAATAAAATTTTTTAACTATGTGGCCTAACAAGATATTTTGAGATATCTTTGTTTATATGGGAAAAATGTAATAACATATAGGGTGAAGGTCCGGATAAAATTGAAACAACCGATCTTACACTGTTACTACAACACTAGTAAACATATATCAACAGTTTTATTGGTCTAAGGTTGCTCAGATGGGCAGGGAAGAGTGTTACTTGTAGTAGCCTACATTGGGGAGATTTGTTTGATGATTGAGTATGACAAAGTTCACTAAATAACTAATAAGGATGTCAAAGAACTTTTAAGTAATCTTCCAATGAAGAAAAACTGTTTTGACAGGCTCCTTGACAAAAAAAAAAAAAGAATATTGAGTTAAAAATATATTTTTTAAAAGAATATATATTTTTAAAGATAAAAAAAAAAGAATATTGATCTTCATGAAAAAGTCATTTCAGATACTGGCTATATACACGATACACGATTTTCAGCTAAAATGGGCCATCCTATCACATACTCTTACACAGACATTACATATAAATTGAGGCCCAGGTTTGACTCTCTCCAGCCTCTCACAGCCAAAAAATAACAAATGAAAAAGAATACAAAGCAAGATTAGCAAACACCCCCGCACAGTCTGCCAGAGCGCATACCATGATCTGAAGGACCCAAAGGCCACAGAGGACTGGTTGGGCTGGGGTCTGTGGTGATGATCTAAATGCATTTATTAAAGAAATAACTTTTTACTTCATGTAATGTTTCGTGGTGTTGTTTCTATGGCACAACAAAGACAATAGTGGCTATTTACTGTTAAAATGAAAAAGAAATGAAAGTGGTGCTGTTTCATTTCACTGGCTCATTTTAACTGAACGTTGAGACAAAGATCAAGAGGGAACCCACTGAGCTTCTAACACATATAAATCTAAAACAATGATATATTCCCCACATTTTTAAACAAAAAAATTATTTGAGAGAACCAATTAAATTTATAAAAAATATCCTTAAATCTCAGGTATAGCATGTTTGATGATCTTACAAACCATTTACCAAAAAGTGGCCCATTTTACCTGACTTCACTACAATATAATAAGCTTTAGTTAGTCAAGGTCTAAGTCTGCACTTTATTCCATCTCTACATTCTGTACATATTCTGTGTTTATTAGCCACAGACTTGTTGCTTTGCATTTCTGTCCACTGTCGCAGTTCTTTCATTTTCATTATCCGTTTTTAATCGACGGCCCCACAGAAACAGCCCCACAGTGTTTACTTTACATGTCATGGCATAATGACAACGACTGAATTGACTTGTACTGAACTGAACTGTAGGTCAAACACATTGAATTTTGATTGTGAATTCATTCATAATTCACTTTCTGCAGAAAATCGCAGATGAAGCACATGTAACATATACATGTGTAACGTGTCATTAATCTTATTTATTACCATACATACCATACACAAATTAATTATGAAATGATTAATTTTGCATAAAGTAACTAACTTTATTTGGACTATACACACTATAAACACTATACATAGAGATACGTGTTTTTAAAATGTTGTGCATGCACACACACACACATATATTGTCATATAGAACTCAGGCTCTACTAGTATCTTAGTTTTAAAAAATTGCCATGCTAGGTTCATTTTCTCTTTCACTTCACTCCCTGAAGCTACAAAAAATGAAACGTACAACAAGGCTTTTTAAATAGAGCAATAGTTGGCTCAAATCAGAAATCACAGGCCTGTTCGTTTCCTTAAAAAGCAGAGAACAATGCCTGCCTGTAGTCACTAGAGGGCGCCTCAAGCTTTTTCATATTCTTGGCAGCACCTTGGACATTCAAAATATGCCTCTCAGAGCCGTAGGAGCGCGGTGTACCTTGGGAGATGAATCTGCACACTCCTAGATACTCTCTGTAAATAAACGCCTTACGTAAGGATGATGTAGCCAGCTGGATAGATTCGTCACCATTACAGAGAGCCAGTGAACCTGTGCAGAGTGTCCGTCACCAAACACCCACCTGCTGGACTAATGTTGCCATGTCAGTCGCCCGAATCAAGTAAACACAATTAAAAAAAGGAAGTGGGGGATTATTCTGGGTGACATGATACTTTTTAATGTTTGCCTGAATGCACATGACAAAGTCTTGGATCTTACAGGTCCCAAAATGCAATGATTTGTCCAAGAACTACTTCTCCAACAACTATGATACAGTTACAATTTTCACAGAAACTGGTTGAGCAGTATAAGATGATGGCTGCATATGCAAAATGACTATAATATCAGCTTCAGACTAATAAATCAAAGGGGATCTAAACAACCTTTTTAGACCTTTTGACACATATCTCGCAGAGTGGTTCTGGATCAGCTAGTCGGGTGTGAGGCTGCAGAGACGTGTTTGGCTAGTGAGACAGTGTCCTGACACAGCCCACAGCCCGAACCCTAATCCCATCGAGAGTGCACACCTAAAAAGGCCACAAAGACACACGAGGTGTTTTATTCTCAACTCACTCATGCTATCGGGACGTCACAAACGACGTCACAACGACTGGACATCAGATCCAAGAAGATAGTCGGGGCAGTTGGGGCCACTGGAGGGGGGGGGGGCAGGGAAACAATCGAGCTTCGTTTCGGTGAGGGCGGACTCACGTGGCTTGTGGCACCGTGTTCTCCGGTGTTCCGGGGTGTGAGGAAACCTGGTCTGGGAGGGAGTGCGGCGCTGACAGCAGTAAGAATAATGGCATACTGTCCCTGCTGCTGACATAACGTGTCAGAGCGCTGTCCCGCAGAGCAGGGGCCCTGCTGGCACAGGAGCGTCTCGCTTGGATCAGCACGGCAGGTGCTGGCAGCAGGACCCAGTGGAGAAAACCGAGTCTGCCCAGCACATCTAGCCATGAGCTGCGGTCGGCGGTCAAGAGTCTTGGCCAATATTTACACAGATACAACCACAGACGGCCTAGTCTCTCTCTTCTCTCTCTCCCTCATACACAGTGTAGTCTCTCTCTCTCTCTTCTCTCTCTCTCATACACAGTGTAGTCTCTCTCTCTCTCTCTCTCTCTCTATGTCTGTCTGTCTATCTGTCTGTCTGTCTGTCTGTCTGTCTGTGTCTTCATTAGCGACACCAACATCCTGCCAACCAGAGGCACAAGAGAAAGGGCATGTCTTTAATCTGCTGCGGATGTGACCGCGTCATGCCAAAGCCCTGGATGATTTACAAGACCCTGATGGAAGATCACATAAAACAGAGAGCGAAATAACTCAGGGCAAGACTACAAATACACGAGAAACCAAGCCATAGTAAACCAGCACACAGAGAGCTGTAAAGAGCAGATATCAGTCTCCAGCGCTGGACGGACTATCGCTCCTTCTTCCCTACACGCTGATTAAACAAACTTGTACGTGCCCGACAACCTGAAGTACGAATAAAATTAACAATGAAATCAAACTCTTAAGTAACTAGTGGTGGACGATATGATGTTAGTTAAATAACTATGCTTTTCTTAGAATCCTTCTTATGTGCGTAAATTAAAGAGAGCATGTAAACAGATAAATTCATATTAAAACTGCAAAAAAAATCTAATTTAAATGCATATTATCATAATAAATACCTTTTTTTTAACTTTTACCAATGATTACAATATTTACTGTTGCTTCTGCGTAGTTTTACAAACATTAGATGTTTATATTTATTTAAACATTATAACCCAAAACCCCTAAATATTGTGACGTGTATTGTGCATTGTGAATACTGTGAAAGGCCACAGTTTGATAATATAGTTTTTGCCGAATCATCCCTGCTGGTATTATTTCCAAGGCTGAGCGTTCTTAGGCTCATGTGAATTTGGTCAGATTGACCAATGGTATCCGACGCTGTAATGGTATCTGACCCCTCCCCCGCCCCTCTCAGGCTGTGAGCATGCTCCGTCAAACTAGCATTTTCCTATCTGTCAGCACTATCAGCCTGTGAATGCTTGTTGTAGCCAGTGACACAGCCCTCTCCAGCCAATCAGAACATGTCACTGCCCCAGCGACGTGTCATACTCGGCCAATGGGAGCCCAGCTCTTCATCCACCTGCCTGTAAGCCCACACATGGAAAACTATGCCAGATAAACACCCCCCCCCCCCTCCAAGTCAGGCGCATAAGGACTCATTGAAAGTGACAGTGTCGGCACTGGACCGCTCGTGTTTGGGAAGCACTAGCTCCCCGTGGCGGTGTAACGGCTCGCTAGTGCACGCGGAGGCTAACGCACGACCGAACACACGCGCGTGAGACGCCAACTCCAGCTAGCAGGCTCTCCTCCTGGGGAGGGAGGCGGGATGCGTGTGACGTCCTGTGGCTGCTGCTTGTGGGAGAATCTCAGCGGGACGCTGGAGTCCCTCGAGAACCCTGGCAGGACCAGCCGTCGGCATCACCCCGTCTTCAGGATGTTTTAGAGGGTGTACGTCTGTAATTACCCTGTTGACTGGATAAAGGGGACAGAAGGGCAGGGGTGGTACTGCAAATGCAGAAATTATCAAGCGGTTCAACAAAAAGCATATAATACTTTCACACCTACACACACACACACACACACACACACACACACTTTCACTTGTACTTTATGTGGCAGAGTACAGAAAAATAGCTTTAGAAATGTAATGAGAATAAAGTCTGCCACACCACAGCCATGTTTAATGATGATGTACTGTACTCGGGGTTTAATTTAACTCTCCTAACGTGAAGAGACTTCACTTATCTGGGTGAGCGCAGTAGAGATACCACTGCTCTCTGTCTGCTCAATCTGATGACAGCTGTATGGGAGCTATCCTGGAGTGCTCTCTCTCTTTCTCTCTCTCTCACACACACACACACTTTTTTTACAGCCTTCTTCACGCATACTCTCAGTTATGCATTGCTCTCACACACCCAAGCTGCACAGTATAAACAGATGATTAATAGCTCTATTGCAGGGGCTCAGGTTAAATTGGCAACTGGGGTCCAATTATAGCTAATTAGTTAACAGCAGCCATCATCGGCGTGCTGCCTCTGCCCTTCTCCCACTGGGCTCATCGATTAGGTGGGATCAGCCGGCGAGGGAGCCGTTAGGCAGGTCGTGACCCGGCCTAGCGTCTCACCAGAGCGATAGAGGGCCGTTATTAATTCGCGGTACGGGAACGCTGCCACAAGTGCATGGCCTGAACCCCCCACGATCGCTTCCCCTTGGCCCAGAGATCCGGGGGCCGAGCGCGACAGCCGGGCCGCTGCAGCTGGTTGGCTGCGGTGTAAGTAATCGATTTGCCAACAGCCCTGTGGGGTTTCCGCACTTGCGGATGTTAGCCCGCTGGATACGGACGGACCGCCCGTGCTAGCATGAGCACCGCCGCTACTCCAGCCGTGCCCCATTAGCCGCGGTGCCGGGGGAGAGGAGGGAGGCCGGGGGGGGGGGACCCTGGGGGGGGGACACGGAGCCCCAGATAAGAGCTGGCGGGACAGCCGCCACTGCTGGTGCTAATGCGAGCAACGCTAATAGCCCTGGCTCGTGGTTTGTCGGGCACCCCGGGTCACATGACGGCCTTCTCCGCTGCCTCGCATGCCTGAGGCGAAATGTCAGCTGAACCTGAGAGAGGAGACCTCTCCTGCGGCGCTACCCACAGCCGGTGCTGGTGTCCGGTCAGGAAAACGTCCCCCCCTCCCCGTGGTGTGTGTTTGACTGTCGAATTTTGCCTCCGTGTGGCTTCGGTTCGGTTCATGAGGCATCACGTACAGGAACGTACGTGAGGCACATGAGTTCAGTGTGTCATGGAAGGTTACATAAGACTCCTTCGGTTTGCCGTTGCATCAAGTCGCCACCGGTGCCTGTGGCGGGCCTGACCCAGTTGTCGAGGGTGATGCTGAAGTTATGTAAGGTGAGCTGTGGGAGGCCATGAGTCACCCTGCTCCCCCAAAAATGGCCGTGTGAGTCAGCCGCGCCATCGTGTTGGGGACGAGTGTGCCCGAGCCCTGCTGCCATGGAGACGGGGGTGGGGGGCTTGTGCACGTGGAGATGGCGATGTTCACCCCCCCCCCCACCGCTCTCAGCCAGCATCGTCTGAGGAGTGACTGTGCCATAGCTGAGGCCTCCACTCAGAAACTTCATGAAAGGCGACGCTGCACCCAAAACAAACCGAAGTACATTCGGTTCCTGGAGCGAACCCAAATAGCAACAGCAATAGGCAAGTTCTGGTATTGGTTGGTAAAGCAGCCTCAGTACAACTCAAATAAAACTTGATGCAATTTCAGGGCATCTCAAACTGCATTCAAAAAAGCTTGATCCCAACTTACATTGTACAATATGTCAACTTGCAACCTGATTGATTGATTTATACTTTATTGATCCCTTTAGGAGGTTTCCATCAGGGAAATACCTGCACAACATTATTGAAACTTTCAAACTACAACCCGAACTGCTGGGTGTGTGTGCAGCACAACTGCTCAAAGTGGTCACAGAACAGCTCAAACTCGTCACAGAACTGTTGGATCGACAATACTCGACATCCACAGCGTGGTAAAGGAAGAAATCCCATCTATAGCAATGTTTGACAGGTGGCCACAGACCAAGTTCATGCCGCCGGGGAAAAAAAAAAAAACCCACTTTGTAGCCTTAGAAATGGTCAAAGGAAACTGCTAACTGTGCCAAAAAACACGATACTGACATGAAATGGAGTCTGATCCGTTTTGAACTGATTGTCAGCGCTGTTCAGAACTACCTAAACAAATCGATGTGCCTATTAATTCACTCACTAATATGGTGCAGAATGTTTGGCAGGGCTTTCCAGTTTTTCATTACGGAAAGAGGATACCGAGTTTGGGACAAAGACAAGCTGCTCTTGAGTCTGTAAAGCCTAGCTTAATTAAAATAAACCCTCTCTTCCACCAGATGGCAATGCTGGAAAAAATAAAATAAACTTATATATAAAAAATATATACAACAATTATAGTAAGTATATAATCTCCTCTTATTAATTCAGAAGCACTTCACTTGCGGAGCTAATAGCTAATGAAGACCTCTGTCTGAAATGTCTCTGGAAATGTCTCATTGTGTCTCATTGTGTACAATTTTTAAATCTCTTTCAGATGTTTTGATGAACGTTCATTAAAATTGGGAGAAAAGTACAACTTGAACACTTGTTTCTTCACTTTAGAGACATGCTGTATAAGATAAAGCACCAAGCACATCAGACAATCCAAGACTGCAAAGAGACCGCTGACACGATCAAGGAGACCACTGAGATGATCAAGGAGACCACTGAGATGATCAAGCAACTAGCAGCAGGATGCAAGATGCTGGCAGGAAATCCATAAACTGAGATACACCACCAATTGTCAGATATCACATAGAGGCACATACACAAGGGACAAGGACACCCCACCCCCAAGTCCAAATGAGAGGAACCACAGAGGGTGATGGAGATCAACAAGGCTAAGATCCTGTGGGACCTGGAGATCCTGTGGGATCTGGAGATCCAGACAGATAAACAAGTAACGGAGAACCAACCAGACATCGTGATAGAGGGCAAACAGCAGTGGTAATAGATGTCGCAGTAATGGAAACATCTAAAAGGGAGGAACATGAGAGCTTTGAAAAACACCAGGGACTGATTGAAGAAATAAAGAGAACATGGAAGGTGAACACCGAGGTTGTCCAAGTGGTTATAGGGACACCCACCCATGTGGCTTCCAAGCAGAAAAAACACATTAAAACATTCAACATTAATTGCCATCCTTGGAGTTCCTTCACCCAGAGCATCCATAACAGTTCCAGGTCACTACACCACGGCCCCCTTAATGCTTGGCATTTAGATATCACCTCAGCGCAGAGCATTTATCTGCCAGCCCAGAGATCCAAACCAGCACAGCGCCCGATACTAGAGCTGGCACCAACCTCGGCGATCTACACTGGATCAGGCCTTCAAAAGCAAAGTAAGCAAGTCCACCAGTGACTGACCTAAAAACTCAGTTGCCACATGGATAGCTATGGACTGTAGACCAGTTTCTATGGCAGAGAACCGAGAGCTAGGCGAGGTTTGACTGCATCATCTATCTCAGCACAATGTCCAAAATTCAACAACTTTTCACAACGCAGAGAAGCCAAAGTTCGATGGCAGCGGGAGCCGAATATATCGCACTATTATATATATTATTATACTACTATGTATATTTTTACACGTTAACAGTTCTTATCTTAATACATTCTGTCATTGTCCTTCCCAACTAACACTGTTCAAATTACAATATGTACAATTACATTTATTAGTATTATGTAGCTGTCTGAAATAATAAAACCCCGGGGAAGCAAACAAAGAAAGGAAGAAAGAAAAGCTTTGATGAGCTGTGCTGACAAGTGGATTATGGGAAATTCTTCTGCTCATTTAGACCTTATTCATCAAACATGCTGAATAGCGGCGTAGAGGTCTTGGCATGGATCGAATGGCGACCTGCTTCAACTGTCAACAGCTCAACAAAATGTCGCCTGGGCTGTAGTCACTCTCCACGTGCTGTAGGCCCCGGCCGGCCCCATGACCGCAGGCGAACAGCGGTGGAGCATGCGTGCAGAATATCAGACATTGCAGCCCATTAGCGTTGGCGCAGTTACTATTTAAATACACAAAATGGTGAGCTCCAGCAGCGATGGGTTGTATCGAGTCCCCCACCCCTCCCGTCCTCAGCACACCTGCTACCACGGGGCAGAGAACGCAGCCTTGGCATACCAGATAATTTACCCAGCATGCACCTGGCGGGCCCACGCTGAGGCAGCGAGGGGCCGCCCGGCCGCGTACAAGCCCAGTTCCGTTCCACACGGGGTGTTCAAAACTTGCGTTGCCTGTTTATGGGAAAAAACAAGATCCTGCCCGCTGATAGGGTGTCATTTTGAAGCCTAATACCTCACAAATCTTCCTAGCTCGAGGGCTGTCGTGCGCTGGGGAGAGGGGGTGGAAAGCTGCCCCGGACGTGCAAATTTAGGGCCACCTACTGCGAAGGCCGAGGGCCAGGTTACAAACCAGAAAAAAGGGTGGAGACAGTAAATTAAAGCTATTGGTTGGTGCTGGCTGAATGGTGACAGAACACTGATGTGCTGATGTGTATTGCACAGTTTACCTCGAGACTGTAAACAATGACACGGCATTATAGATTACACAGCAGCATAAATACGTTAAAAAGTCAAAAATGGTCATGTTAACCACAAGTTGTGCGAAGTTGCAAGCTACTAAACTTACTCTTACACCAGATCACATGACTACTCTTAGCATGTCTAGGTAGTTCCATCGTTGACCTTAAATCTAACCATAAAATCTTAGCTATCCTACTTGTGTATCCTAAATACATTACCGACATGTCTGTATCTCATTCTTTTACTTATTGGTGCAATATGTGTTGCGTGGTGATTTGGACCATTATCTTTGGCGGGCTTGTCTGCTGACCGAGCGCCGCTCTTCTCAAACGAGACTCTTTGGTTTCAGGAATTCCCGAGACTGCTCTCCGTTGGTGTAGGAACCACCGCACCCACGGACCGCGCTTCAATATCGCTTACTTATGCAAGCCCCCCAACAGATGGAGGGAGACATGGCAGCAGCAGGGACAGGGGACAGAGGACAGGTGAAAGTCTCTCTGGTTTGTGGATTGCCTCGATTGAAAAGCGCAGCCCCTGTGTCTGATCTGGGTTTCTGTCAGCATGGACATGTGCTCAGTTACCTTGGCTTAAACCATGACATTCAAATGTTTGCTTGGTTTTTCATACAAAAAAAAAGCTTCTATTAATTTTTACAAGCTTTATAGACGTGTTTAAATCCTACTCGTACTAAAACTGAACAAGAACAGGAGATGGACTAGCATCACAGTTACTATCAGATCCCTCTAATGAACCTCTAATGTTTTACATATTCCTGTTACAGGCTTCATATTACTTTGGCGTGTGTGGGAACCATCATAAAACCATTAAGAACATTAATGGAACCCTAAGTCACAGATTTATTGAGAGAGAGCCTACTAACTACTGAAGATTAACACATATCAAATTGGGCCAATGCTTTATAACTTTGCCAAGGCTGTCAACTTATAAATCAATAAATACATAAATGAATTAATAAATAAATAAGCTTGAAATGTTTACCTGTTGACATTCAATCTAAACCAAGCTAAAGGCTGACCTGCAAAAATTATATAATATATTATTATAGAGGAAAATATGTATTTTGCAATATGTATTATACAATACATTTTTCCTGGTACCCCTCTCTTTTCTTCAAGACTCCTTCACTCCACTCTGAGATCTTTAGGAAGTCTACAAAGGTGGTCTGGTCCTCTAGTGCAAAACCGCTGTCCAAGATCTTTCAGTTTTTTCTACCTTATAGTTTCACCCTTATAAGTTTCATTCATTCACCAAGCAGCTTGATTACTTGTAAAATTTAAAGGAATTAAATTTAAAAGTACTATTAAAATGTTAAAAGTAATAATTCAAAGAAATAATCATTGAAAGTAAAATCTAAAAATACACAAGTGTGAAGACTCTCCGCATGCCAATAAACTTGGAACAATATATCTCTTTGTTCTTGGTTCAAATATCTGTTTTATGACCTCCCCCTTTAGCCTAATTTGCACAGCCATGACGCACCTGGTCCCACAAAAAATTATGTCTCACACCTGTCTCGACCACAGGCACACATTTCCAGGTGCTCTGCCCTGTATAAACAGCAATACACAGATTTGAACAGGAAAGCATCAGAAATAGTGCAGTTTGATTCATTTTGCATCATGTGCAGTGTGAGTGCTTAAAGTTTCAGAGAAATTAATATAACCACTTGTCCAAACACCACCTGACTGACCTCACACAGAGAGTGAGGGGTTATGGGCATCTCCAAGACCCCCCAAACCCACTGCTAAATGGTTTCTGAAAACAAAAATCACGCCATCAAATTCGTAGCATCTACCCACCCACACTTTATCAGACCACTGCAGTTACAGGTCTTACATGATAATACCTTAAGTCATGTATGAGCCAGACACTTAGTCTGCACTGTGTTTTGTGAATAATTGCTTTGAGATCGTTATCATCTTTATCTGGTGGGAGTTGAGCCTCAACCGCTGTCGTGTGCTACGTTGAGTAATCCAGGACAGAACAAGGAATCTCACTGGAGCATGAATGTCAGGAGAGAACTATATATAAAGATACACAGCAGGACACAGTGGAGCATAAAGCACAAACTCCAGGTTGGGATCGGCTGTTTATATGAGAACAGTGTGGATTAGAGCAGCAACAAATGCGGTGAGCAAAAAAAAAAAAAGAAAGAAAGAAAAAAAAGTCTTGCTTAAAGAGTGACGAAAACAAGTTTTGTGTGCGTGAAGAGGTGAGTGAGTAAGTACTTGAAAATAGAAATCAGTGTATTAACACAGGGATTAGCAGTCAACAGTCAACGCGGGCGACTGTGGCCTGGCTACCATGACCGTGAGCTATTTTCCTCTTTCACACCCTCACAGCAACTCCAGCAAGACGCGTTACGTTACCTTCAGAGAAATCGATACCGTCTCCTGCAGCGCTCGACGGTCTCATGAAGATCGGTGACGATTTGTTCATTTTCTGAGCATCAGCCGTTGCCCCTCAGATCGAGCGCACGACTTGCTAACAAGTGGAATTAGCATTACAAAAACATTAAGATGGTAGGATTTCTGTCAGATTCAGATTTCATTTATTGTGTAATTACATAAAAGGAAGGGAAAAAAAAGTATTTTGGTTTTGTTTACAGTTAAAGTGCTACACTAAGGACATGTACAATAGACAGAGTACTTTTATAAGAGGGCCCCAGGGGACACACTGCCGGTGACGTCACAGAGGGATTACATGCTACAGGATCCAATAAATGCCCAACTGCTCGGCGCATTAGAGAGCAACATTCGTGGGGCGGGCCGCGGGACATGTGTGCCATGGGGCGGCTCGCGTTCTTCCCCGAACTGGGCTGCGTGCGCGGGGATGAAAGGTGGCGTGCCTTTGGGGTGAGAGTGCAGGCTACAAACTCCCCCACGGGCTGCTCGGCTCAGCTGTTCCACGGGAAGCCGGGACGCATCGGGCCAGAGCGTGCGCTTGGGCCGGGAAAGAGCTTGCGGCAGGGGGAAAAAAATAAATAGAAGTGTCGCTGTGCAGCTCCGGGAGGAATACGGCGTTCCTGGTCACGAGACTGGGGAGGTGGGGGGGGTCTGCTATAGGGGGAGAGTAAGAGGGCTCCGTTCAGATCAGCGTGCACGGATGAAATAATATCTAAGAATAGCCTACAGGCTTTGACAGTGAAGGATGGCAATTTTTTATCTTTTTTACTGTTCTTGCTGACCATTGGCTGCTGAAGAGTTATGACAAATCACAGATGAGTGTAACCTTGTGTACGAAGTGCTCTTAGAACACCACGTGCATTTATCACTGAGAACCATAGGTGGAGGCTTAGTGGACCGTGTTCAGCATGAGACACGATACTGAAGTATAACGAATCAGGAGCAAGTCTCCTGCACCTCATAGGGGAATAACACGGATGACAGGCAAGACCTCACATAAAGCCACCCGCGTCGTGAGAACCGTATACACCTTAAATCAACGTTAAATGGGATTTATAATAGGCGCAGCATTCATTCTGTTTGGGGACAGATTCTCCCTGAAACACTTTAATTATACATGATGTTCTCTCCGAGGTCTTGGGCGGGCGCCAACGAGGTCGCGTGTATTCAGGGTTCGGTATATGCCGTACTGCTGTATGGAAGAAAAATAGTTCCATCGGATTTTGAATTCGTATTTGAAGCACTGAATTTGTTTGCCCTTGAATTTGAAGCTCTGAATTTTTTTTGCACTGAAATTATGCATCTGAATTTTGTTGCCTTTGAATTTAATGCTTATTAAAATACAATGAAAAAAAATTCGAGCGTTAAAAAATTCAAAAGATTTTTTTTCAAGTTGCTCGAATTCGATTGGTCAAATTTGGCTCACAAAATACGCGTGCAAAATTTCGCGTGCTAAAATACGAGTTCAAAGATATTCAGAGTAAACATCCGGGACACAAAGGATGAGCAATCGATTCAAGACTCCAATCGAACCAAATCCAACCAATCACGCTCCACTGGTCACGGCGCTGTTTGAAGCCACAGGCGGAGAGAGAAAGTGAGTTATGTCGGCGCACGGGATCGGCTCCTCTTCGGTGAGTGTATTTACTCCTTTATTTGTCTATTGTGGTGTTTTTAAGATTCAGTAAGATACAGTAAACGACGTGTTGCACATCAGAGGTTTGCGCTGGACTGATCTTTTTTTAACTCGCTCTGAACTCGCTATGTAGTCAACGTAGCTGCGTATGTGTGTGTCCGTCAGTCCACACTGTGCTTTATGATATTATATTTATCATAAAATCATTACATTCGTTTATTACTTCCTTACCAGTCGAGTAGTTTACAGCTGTTTTCAACTGTCTCCGTGGGGTAATGGTTAGTGACGAGAGCTTCGGACAAAACGGGCCTGACGAGCGATTTGTTTTTTTAAATTATTATTATATGTATAAAATCTTTCTCTCTGAGTTTACTTTTGGATAAGGAATTTATTTTTTCATTTTCTCTTCTGTTTATTACTCTAAACAGGTAGTTGGACGTGTCACAAGACAGATCAAGCAGTTAATGCCCGGTTCACACTACACGATTTTAGGCTGGTTTTTCAGTCGCCGACTGATCGGCGACAGAAACTGTGGTCGGAGGCTAATCGGCGATCACTCGTGTGAACTGCTGAAAGACGCTCGCCGAGCCGTCGCCGACTCGTCGCAGACGACCGGCAGATATCTAGCATGTTTAATATCTAGCAGTCGGCGACTGAGAGTCGGCAGCAGCGTCTAGCTACAGCCAATGGGAACGCGGAGAGAGAACCGCGGCACCGCTGAAGATATCTCTGAAGAATGTAAAAAACTTTCAAGAATGCTTTCAAAACAGTAACCCAGCAAACACACAAACTCCTCACCTTTCTTACAACTTTACTACAACACTGTGTTTAAGTTATTGTGACAGCACTGGAGAAATAGTGCGATTGATTATATATATGTTCACTGCAACGGAGAGATGAAATAATTCTGGCAACTTGGGACTATGGAGTGTTTAAACGGTAAAAAAAATAATAACGAAAATGTGGAGTACATGTACATTGTTTTTTTCTTCTATGTGGTGTTGCTGGTTCTCGCGAGAGTTTCGTTTTCGTGTTCTCGTGTTTTTGGACGGCAGCCAGATGAGTCGGCGATTCCCCAGTCGTGTAATTCGTGAGCCCGCGTCGCCGATCAGTCATGTAGTGTGAAAGCCACAACAACTGACAGACTCGCGATTACAGCACGACCAGTCGTGTAGTGCGAACGGCACAAAAACCTGGCGACTGAAAAGTCGTGTAGTGTGGCATTAGACGAGGGATTAAAGAATCCCCAATGTGGACAGTGCTCACTCGACGACCTGACAGTGGCCTTGCTTTTTCCAAAAGAGGCAGAAGGGAATTTGACTAACTCATTTTTGAAAACTTCAACTCTTAATAAAATGAAAGTGAGTCAAGCATGAGTTTTAATTAGTTTTATTTTCTGTGGTGTATAATTTTTACCTTTATGTCAAACATCAGAATAACAAAATTGGGCAATCAAACAACTTTTGATTGTATCCATTTACTGCAATGTCTCCTACTCTGTAAATAATTAAAAAAATTAATGAAGCTGCATCTCAGTTTTTTATTGTTTTTTTTATTACTCAAACTAAAACTGATGACAAAATTTGCCATTAATTTTTCATTCATATGGTCTTAACTTTGTAAAGATGTTATTTTATTCCAATTCTCAGACCAGTTGTTTCAAATAGACAGGAAATTCTCACAAAACTGGACAGCTGAAATGTAAAGATCACAGCCAGAGGACTGGGATGCAGCTCCTGGGTTAACTGCATCTCTCAAAGCTGTCATCTGTTCATCTGTCAGTGGGCATTCTGTGTGTGGTACAATGATATTTGAGTGGTCATCAATGGGAAGTCCAGTGTTGTCCCACTCAATATTGGGAATCTCCATTCCCTACAAATAAGTTGTATACACTTATGTGGATAAAATAGCCACTTCCAAACTTTATACATAAACCACACTATTTGTTAAAATCATATTACACTTGCATGTACCTCTGTGCTATCTGCTGCAGGAATTGGGTGATGTGAATGACCCAGCACCCACAGTTGATTAGGGGTCATGTGGCTCTCTGTTCTTATTGGATGATTGTCCCAACCACTACAAAAAGTATCTAGGTCTTCCTGCAGGCATGGTAGGAACACATAGTGGCAACAGAAGATGTGTGTGATGTTGGAAATGCTGAGCCCTCTCCTTCAAGGTAATGGAGAACATCATAGTAGATGCTTGTTACAGCTACCCATAGATCTCACCACAACCTTTCAATCCTGGAATATGATCAAACTGAAATACCTTGTATTAAAAAAACAAAACAACTTGCACTCAAGTTCTGAAACTTCCACTTCAAAAAAGGGCGTCGCCCCCTCAGGCGAGGTGTCCCGCCCCCTCAATTTAAATAATAAGACCCATTTATTTTACTATTGCTACTGCCCCCTTGCCCGCTTAACAATCGTCACACGCCGCCACCCCCACTGTATATGTCCTGGCGCCGGTCCAGTATATATATAAATGAATAAAAAATATTAATTATAACAAATCGCTCGTCAGTCGCGGGTATCAAACCCAGGCCCGGTTTGTCCGAACCTCTCGTCACTAACCATTACCCCACGGAGAGTTAAAAACAGTTGTAAACTACTCGACTGGTAAGGAAATAATAAACGAATGTAATGATTTTATGATAAATATAATATCATAAAGCACAGTGTGGACTGACGGACACACACATACGCAGCTATGTTGATTACATAGCGAGTTAAAAAAAGATCAGTCCAGCGCAAACCTCTGATGTGCAACACGTCGTTTACTGTATCTTACTGAATCTTAAAAACACCACAATAGACAAATAAAGGAGTAAATACACTCACCGAAGAGGAGCCGATCCCGTGCGCCGACATAACTCACTTTCTCTCTCCGCCTGTGGCTTCAAACAGCGCCGTGACCAGTGGAGCGTGATTGGTTGGATTTGGTTCGATTGGAGTCTTGAATCGATTGCTCATCCTTTGTGTCCCGGATGTTTACTCTGAATATCTTTGAACTCGTATTTTAGCACGCGAAATTTTGCACGCGTATTTTGTGAGCCAAATTTGACCAATCGAATTCGAGCAACTTGAAAAAAAATCTTTTGAATTTTTTAACGCTCGAATTTTTTTTCATTGTATTTTAATAAGCATTAAATTCAAAGGCAACAAAATTCAGATGCATAATTTCAGTGCAAAAAAAATTCAGAGCTTCAAATTCAAGGGCAAACAAATTCAGTGCTTCAAATACGAATTCAAAATCCGATGGAACTATTTTTCTTCCATACTGCTGCCGCTGCTTGATGAACATATGTGATACCTCACGTGAAAAGGTCACGTGAAGCAACGACGACTCCCATCACGTTTCCATCTTCAGTTTTGAGCTTATATGTCATCTTTGACTGAAACAGAATATCATGGCACAGGTCATGTGATGTGATTACAGTCCAAACCATACTATTCTGCCCACTGACATTTAATTTTGTTGGACTGTGTAACTTCAGCTGAAATGAATATTCACAATGAACAATAAAAAATAAACTAAAAGAAAGAAACAAAATACACACTGGGATTTATTAGAGGCATTTGCCGTGATACAGCTCAGTAAGCGATATATGGCGCTGCCCTAACTGGAGCAGTGTCCAGTAATAAAACCCTGGCCGACAGACACGCGCCCTTGACCTGTGTAACGGAGCGCCGGCGATCTGCTCAGGTTTACCTTTAGAATATGGTTTTACATGTACTCAAATCCTGTTTAAGCCCTTCTGTCTCCCACGAGGCCACTACAGCCGAAGTAATGTACATCGCCGACAACATTTCTGAGGATTAAGATGAAGGGGAATCAAAAGGTAAAGTCTCGTGTCTGCTGTGGTTTGGGAGTCATCAGTAACACGTTCACAGAGGGATGGTGTAAAATATGGCATCTGGACCTTATATGAAACTCTGCACCTGGAAAGGTGACTGATAGTTATTCAGCAAGAGACCGTGCCAAAGGTCTCACTGAAACACGTCGGGGCTGTAGTCATCCAGGAGGTATAGTTCTGGGAGTCTTTTGCTTCGCTAACAAGGTTCAAAGGATGTTTGCCAGTGGTAAAGGCCACAGAAAGCAGGAATGCTCCCCTTTAGTTGGCTTGAGATAAACAGGAAAATATTAGTTTCCTTTAAACTGACACACAGTGAATCCGCTTTGAAAAGGCTTTGATAAAAATGTTAACCGGTGCCTCTGGGGAGTCCACGGGGTGCCACATTCAACAGTTTATAAATGGGGCAATCAAGGGTTGGAAATCCAACATCAGTGTCTGCTTCCTTTCTCTGAAGTCAGTTCAGAGATGTTAACCAAAGTTTCAAAGATTTTTTGTTTTTTTTAGTATCCCATATTAGATGATGGATTGTGTGTAGCACATTTGGGAATTAAAGTAAGACTACAGATTATGGCTAACTGGACATAAGGGTGACTAATGACAGATGTGACTATATCTAGCTGGAGATTTGATTTAGTTACTCATGACATAAGATATTTTTGTGCATATCATAAAAAGGAGTTTGAACATTAAATAAATATATATGCTTTAACAATTTGAATTAATGGCACATAATGACACATTTAGCAGACTCTCCAAAGAGAACAACTGTAATAAGATCCAATCTGAACAGGCAAGCTCAGTCTCCCCATTCTCAAACGTACACTGAATAAAACTTGCTGACTTTACGGCGCACAATCACGCCACTCTACAAGCTAACGTCTTCATCTCAGGACATTTCACTGCACGCGTCTTGACAGGACCCGAGTGATTGACGGCAAAGGAGCGGTGCTAAAATCGGACTTTATGGCGCCATAAACAGAGCTGCCCGGCCTGCCGCAAGGGCCTATTAAACCAGCACCGGAGCCGCCTCCAGAAAGGACCCCTGCTGCAGCCACAAAACCGTTGGCCACTCGTCTTTCGGGTGATCCCAGTTGCTTCGGCGCATCACCGCGACGGCGAGCGCAGCGACCGTACGACGCCCCGTGTGGCAGGGGCCTGCTAGCCAGGAGTCACCACAAATAGGCCAGTGGGGGGGGGGGGGGGGGGGGGGGTTGACAGGCTCTGAGCTGGAGGCTTCGCGACTTTTCACCACCCTAATGTGTCAGGACCGTGACGGGCGACAAACGCCTGCCACCGGCATCGGCCGAAAGCAAAAAGAGGGACGGTTTTCATCAGTTAACTCGAGAAACGCGCCCCATGCCAAATCTCGCTCCGCTTCCGAAAGGCGCGATATTAATTGGCATTTTGCGAGGTGCTGATCGTGCTCGCGCATCAAAGCGGACGGCGGAGCGAGCGCGAGCCTGAGTGAGAAAGTCACACCTTACTGAATAAACAATGTCACATGCTGCAGCCTAACCTATTTATTTATGAAGTGCAAGACTTACAAACCCTGCCAAATGACATGGGGATAAAGAAACAGGACCTGACAATGTCACACGCGTCACTGACAAAGTGCACGGTTGCAGGCAAAACTCCTCTAAGTTAAGGGAAATGTTAAAGAGAGTGTTCTTCAGGATTCAGAATTAAGCGGGATTTAAGAATTAATTAATTTAAGCGAATGCCAAAGTGAGGAAAGCAACCATTCCGGGCATGTAACCTTTCCCCTGGAATACAGCCATTGTGTCCACTAATTACGGAGGGCTAAAGATAAGCCTCGTGCTTTTTCTAAAACAGTGATTCAGTTGTACTGATCCACTTGTATCACAATACAACCCCCATGATCAAGATTCAGGAGAAATTAACAGGCAAACGACACGGCGCTGCCATGGGAACAGAAGAGCCGAATGCATTAGCGATATATTTCCCAGACGTTGCATCATCGTCACTGGCCACACCCCCAAGGTTGAGCCATAACGTGCCCGGACTGCAAAGAACAAGGTCAAATCCGTCTGCAATTCCTGCCTTTACCAGCAACATAACAGCTTCAACGATCAACTGCTGAGCACAAAACGCTTCCAAAACACTCACGTCCCAGACAAGAGCCAGTCGGACTGGCTGAACTAGTAACATTAGGAACTAGGAACCCAAGAGTGGTGCATAGCGGGACTTCAGATAAAGTAGCCTGTCAAGCACCACTCCCAGCCCATCTTGTGCCAAACCTCTTCCATCCTGTGCCCTGTGGTGCTGGAGGGCGGAGGGGATGTCAGCCTGGAGCCAGGCTACAGATAGGCTAGCCACTGGTACACTGTGGCTCCAGCATGGTTCCTCTCACTTCCAGGGGCCCCTTGAGCTCTCGCCCACCCACAGGAGGGGGAGGGGGGGGGGGGGGGGGGTGGGGGGGTCAGAGGCTGCTTCCCCCTCACTGACAAGCCGCCAGGGTGATATAGAGAGAGCAGCTGACAAGAAAGAGACAGAACAGAGGAGAGAGAAAAGAGAGAGAGAGAGAGAAACCAAAGCAGCATAATGTACAACGCAAAAAAAAAAAAAAGAAAAAAGACCCATACTATTTAGCCTCAAAACACGGCAGCAATGCTTATGCTACTGCTACTGCTCACAAAGCTTAAAATGCAATCGATCAAACAACATCTGCTGAGCGGTGGAGCTGTCAGAGCTGAGACCTCACTTCCAGCCATCTTAATTCTCCCTTTCCGTTCTGGACTTTAGCAGTCAAACTCAAAATATTAAGCAATCAACCATAAGAGACATACATAATGGACAATTTTGCTAGTTATAATCTAGTTTTAAAAAAAGCAAAGAAAACTCAAACACACAGACCTGGACTTTGGGGTGTATTATGAGCTTTTTAAAACTCAAATATTTCTGGAATATACATCATTTTTTTCTTCTCAGTTAATATTCCAGGTCATTAATATAAGAATTCATATTTGAGCTATACTTTTTGCCCACAAGTCAAACTCAAAATCAATCCCGCTAACCAAACAAATCCCAGAAGTTAACCCCATTACACGCAAACCTTAGAAATCCCTGCTAATTAGAATATGTAAACTTCCGTAATGTGTTAAGATTATATTTCTTTCTGTGCATTTTTCTTAAAGTTTGTCCAATTCTTTTTTTAAACCAAACCTAAATAATGACAAAAAACAAACAACATTGCTAGTAGATGGTGTTATACATCTCTGATTATACGCCATGTCACTGTCATACAGTACTCAGGGAATTGGGAAAGTGTATCAGCAGGATACGCATGTCAGTCAAAAGCAAACAGACGACTTGTTGACGTTTTAAAATAGAATCGGCAGAAGACGAGGCCATACATGGCCATCCGCAGACTTTCACTGTCTAGTGAGGCAGCATATACAGGAATCTCTCCTCTGCACCCAGTGAGATTCCCCAGTTCCTGCTGGCATGTCCCCAAGGCCGCTCTCCAAGGGGAAGGTGGTGTTTGAATTGCAAAAGCGTACTTGCACAGTCCTAACCTCCTGCCTTAGGAAGAATCACTCTGCAAAAAAGTTTAAAGCCACGCAAACATAACTCACGGGAAGCCAAACGATGCCACGAACACACTGATCAAAAGTTTAACTGGGTACTCAGACATCCTACGAGGTAAAGGGAAGGAATCGTTGAATGAACGCTTTTACTTGTCCAAGCGAATAGCAGTGACAGTACGTAAGTGTACAAAACAAATGAAACTTACTCAAAGTTGACTCCAAGACTTCGGAACACAGAAAAAAGACCAAACACTTAGCAAAACACATCGTTACATAAAATCTTTCATTATATGTCCATAAGCAAATAAATAATAGTAATAATACATAATTAAAAATTATGTTCTGTGATTCCTGTTATTGATTTATGCTTTTCAATTAAACTCTCGACTTACAGACTAATATCATTGCAAGACTATAAAATTATTTTAGTTCAACATTTAAACAACCACTTGTGGTGAGGCGACCATCACTGTAACAACAGTATGCTACATTATAAATACTGACAAGTCAAAAATTAGCGTAGTGTTTCCTAAATGATAAGGAGCCCAGCACTGGTCATCTCTGGTCAGGGTTCTGCTATTTGCTTGCACATGAACCTCGAAGGGTTTGTTCCGCTCAGAACAGATTCAACATATAGCAGGTGGGGCAGAGATGAAAGGGATATTTGCCCTGCCTGGTCATATCCTGGTCATATTTTCACTTCTACCTTTGCCTCTACGCAGGATTTAAGTATCCCATTAAAAACGACAGCTGTTGTTTTATTCAAAGCCAGATCACTATGAAAAACTTTTTACATTAAAAGATTATAATTGTGTTCAAGTGCCCTGTAAGCAAAATACAAAATAGAAGACTTTACAAATACAAATTCTTGTATTAATGTACATCCACTTAAAATCAATATTTGTGAATATATAAAAGTAATAATAAATTAAAAAAATTATAATTAATATTCTCTAATCTTTGAGAAAATACATTATTTCTAAGAATGTGTGGAGGTTATAATAAATAATAACAATTACCTAAAACCTATGGGAAATTTTGTTTTATTCATGAACATTAAGATATATATAAAGATTAGAAGTAAAAATAAATCTGACGTTATTGAACATGATGGTAAATATTGTTCTGAAATAAAACGTTTGTTTAATTTCTTTATTACACCTCTGATATTAAAGATGCTTTCTCTAATGAAACAAAGACTGATGAATATTGCGCAAGTGTGTGGTGTGTGTGTGTGAGAGAGTGTGTTTTCTGATGGATTTTTGTGTAGTTTCCTTTCTCATTACTTCGTTAATGAGAAAGTATTTGTTATACTAATATTATTGTTTAATTATTTTTACAACATAATATAGGTTTATGATATATTAATCATTACATTTAATAATTACATGTATATATACTTAAGATATATTAATTACTATGTTGCAACATTTTATCTACAGGATTTCACTATTTACAAAATAATAAAAACCAAAAACGCAAATGCTTTCCAAAGTTAAAAACACAACCGTGACAGCTCACTAATGTAACGTTAATAACCGTCTGTGTTCCGCTTATGATAAATGAGGTTCACTAAATCGAGCTGAACACTTAAAAATATGAAAAACAACCTTTGGCAGTGATAAAGAGCATTAAAGAGAAATGATGATAAACGTGTGGAACTGCTGAACCCAGCTCTGCTGATATGAGAACAGGGAGGAATATGTAGCAGAGGCAACAGTATCCACTAGCACCCAATATCGCATACTTAATTTGAACCATGTAAAAAAAAAATGCAAGCTTTCAGAAACCATGCATCATAAAGTATCTCGGTCATCGCTGGGACATCTTTTTGTGCCGAAAAGTGATGAACTTTGACAAAGGATGAAACCTATCCAAATAAATTTCTCTCACATTATTTTCACAGGGCAGTCTGGAGAGCATCCTAGAAACAGAGATGAATTTCTCTTACCTCGGAAGGTAATCTGCTGAGGCTATCAGTGGTCCAGAATCCATGCGCTCTGTTCCAGAGGGTTTACTCTGTCCATTCTCGTACATTCCCCTATTTGCCCAAGTCTGTTTCATGATTCAATTTGTTTTTTTGTTAGTTTCCTTCACTTCCCACCTGAAAAGCCAAGAAAGGCGGAGAGCGCGGTGGGAGCTGTGAGAGGCTGCTGGGAGGGAGGGGGGGGGGGGGCTGTTCTGTGTCCGGTGGACAGGAGAAACCGAATCCTGTTGGCTTGTCCCCTGCCTTCTGCGCCTGGCCGCTCCGTGTGGGGGAAGCTGCCGGCTGACTTGGCTGCCCGATTCAGTGTGGTCAGCAGCGGAGGTGGCCAACTTTTTCCCCTCTGCCTTTGTGCCCGTCTTTCTGCGCCGGCTTAAAAAACAAGTAAGAGCAGAAGGTTCCGTGGAAAATGCGAAGTTTAAAAAAATGGAGGAATAAAAGAAAAAAAAAAGAAAAGAAACGCGCTGAAGAGCCTTCGAAGGAGATGGTGGACAAGTTGGACTCGGACTAAGAGGAGACAACAGGAAGCAGGAGGTGAAAGCTGCTCGGCCAATTGGTAGCCCCTCAGACAGGCCGGGGGGTCGAGCCCCCACACCCCTCCCTCCCTCCCCCACACCCCCAACTAACCCTCCACCCCTTCACCCCCCACCCCCCATGTCAGAGTAGGCGTGAGGAATTCCACAAGCACTCTGCTAGGTGCGGGACTAATTTAGCAGCTGGATACTTCGAGGCTGGTTGCCTTGAGTGGAGGCAGATCACTCCCGGTCTGGACTCGTTTGGTTATGACTGATGCTGATCCGGAGAGCTGCGGACAGGCCGGCGGGACCCTGCTGTGAACAGCGCCACGCAAACACATATTCCCCAATTTTAAATGTGATAATCTGCAAGAGGGAACGGGAGCTACCCCCTCAGTCATCGCAGGTCCCGGGCCACTGCGTACAATGCCTCTGTTCTGGAGCCAAAATTACAAAGGCTGTTTCCTTTAAATAAGACTGCTAAATCCACAGCAGAGAATACAATAGCAATACCCATCTGAAGGCTAAAGAACTTACCTTCACACACAGCACGCCATTATTATGTCACAAAACAATAATACAATCATTCAGGCCTGGAACCAGCCTAAACACTACGAGTACAGATTTGAAAATAAACCGAGAACGATTCGATTTGTATTAGAAAGTAAATGAATGTCACTCAAATGTAACACAAATATGATTAATAGAATGCGTTAGGTTAACGAACAAGCAACCACTGTACAGGTCACTTGGGAACAGGCAAAATTCAGTGTGGAATTCGGCATATCAACGCCTAAATGACAGATGGGGGATGTTTCGACAAATTCCTTGCTGACAAGCACCACAACCCATGCACGTGTGAGTCTCTGGATAACAATCAGGGTGTATTTTTGGCTCAAGAGAAAAGAGATATGGTTAAAGCAACCGCCCTGCAATCAAAACTACAAGCAGTGGACAAATGGAATTATTCTACTTGGAATCCCATGTAAAAATATTATATACACATTTCACTACACACTGGGATACTGCATAAGCACCTAGACATTTTAGAGTATATTGGAAATAAACGTATAATAGAAATAAATGTATATAAATAAACGTAAGGTTTGTAGAACTATGGCTGAAGGACACAGGGACTGGGAGCTTGTGATTTTTCCCCAACCCTTTACACTGGGTTCGCCCTCTTAAATCAAATGTTTATTTGAATTATCAAATTCCCTGCATTTTCCCTGATAAAGGTGAATTTCCATGTGAACATAAAAATAGACCTTTCAATGGGTACGGAAAAACCAAGAAACCATAACAACAACTCACACAATACAGCAAATGAGTGAAAATTAGTGGTGGGCCGTTAACGGCGTTAACGGCGGTCGTTAATTTGATATTCTTATCGGGCGATATAAAAATTATCGCCGTTAATCTATTCTTAAAGTTGGGTTGGGAACTGGGTCAAAATGGGTAAGCAAACTATGATGACTTTCAACTTGATAGTTTAGCTCGGCTGTATTCCTAACCAAATTGCACAGTAGGGGCGAGAACGAGTTTTCAAACCTGTGAATTACAAATCGTACGTGTTTTTACATGGATGCAGCCACGAAGTCGCCAGGTTTGCTTCATGGAAAATTCATTTTTAGGAACGTCAAGTGTTACCGGAGCGGAGCTCGGAGCGATCGTTTTCTGCATGGTCCTAGCGCTAGAATCGTCGCTATTTAAATATTTCTTTTTAACCGTTAAAACTACAGAGGACCAAAACTGACTTTTGAAAATTACGTCCGTGAGGTTAAATGTACTAAATGTTGGCTTACATTTCAAATATCATGTTTAGCTGAATAAACATGTTATTTAATGTACAGTATGTAGGCTTACAAATTCATGTTTAACTGAATAAACCATTGAACACGAGTAGCCTACATTTTATTGAGCATGTTTTTTTTCTTCAAGTATCAAAGTAGAACAGCTTCCTCAAGCAGTCATTGATGCATTTTGGAAACAGGAGATGAGCCCCTGGTCTAATGCACCCTCTGTATTAAGAAACCCTATCTCAAAAACTGACTTTTAGTCATTACTTGGGTAGCACGCATATGAGTCATTTTAATATAGATTAATCTAGATTAATCTAGATTAATTTCAAGATTTCAGTGAGATTAATCTAGATTTAAAAAATTAATCTATGCCCACCCCTAGTGAAAATACAAAAATTTTTCAATGCTACAAACAAAAATCCCTGACATTCCATAATGACCCCATTGAAAATTGATAAAATACCATGAGATTCCAGGAATTAAATGACCAATGGGAACCCTGTGTTCAGTTCATAAAGTGCAGCCTACATCATGACTGTCCTGTTCGGAGGAGCCTTCAAGAGCAGGACTCTTGTAGCGCTCCACATTAACGTGTGGATCGAGAGACCCATGCGTAGTTGTAAAGGCTCCCCGTCACGCGACGAGTGGTTCTACGAAAGGCGCCCTGGGTGAAGCCAGGAACGTCGTACGGTGTGCCGGATGAAAGACATGCGTGAGCGGGACCCTAGCACCACTCCACGTTAGCATACGTGGCTGTGATGAGCAGGAGCGCTACAGCGCTCCGTATTTACATGTGGAGCGCGAGAGCTGCGTGAATGTATGAGGGCACCCCTGCACTTGATGATGGCTTCTCTGGAATACATTCTGGACACAGCTGGGAATGCCATTCAGGGAAGAGCTGTCCGACAGACCACAGGGTATAAACACATGCTAAGCCATTCAGGAGTCGAGCAATACCTAAAACTCAACTGTTGTTTTTTTCATTACTTAGAAGTTTATCATACGTAAGACAATGATGGATGAAAGTGCATGCTAAATATTCAACACCAGGACAAGTATGGGTTTGGCCTATATTTCCACTGAAATCTATTTATTCTTGTTAAAAAAGGTACTGGATTTGGGTCTGTAGGCTACTTTATAAACATGGACATGCCATTTTTTTCAGATAACCATTATATTTTGGAGGTTGTTTTGTCCCATTATAATTAATCATAAAATTATATGCAATATGGTTCAAAATATATTATGTGAAATATATTTAATGTGAAATATATTTTTGAGTTTGGAGTGTCCAATGTGCTTTGATAGTGGCCAGACATGTAGAGCATGCATGAGCTCATAAAACAGGTTTAAAAAAGAACTTCCCACTCACAGCAATGGGTTGTAAATATCTGTCTTTTCCACAGGGCGGAGGGTTTACAATACCAGAACAAAAGAAAGCCACCAATGACACACTTCTATTTAGCCAATGTCACAAATATGTCTTTTAAGTGGTGGCTGCAGTGATTGGTGTTCCCATGTCTACGCAGATTACCTGTCCAACTAGAGAAAAAAAAATGATATAAAAAATGAGGAAGGAAGTAATGATGAATAAGGAAGGAAGCAGGAAAGAAAAGATCTCACACAACCATGTGCTCATAAAGGAAGTGCAAGGGCACCTGATGGCCATGGAGCATCCAATAAAATTGGAGAACTAGACAGCTACCCTTGAGCTCGACTATAGCTTGACTCGGCTATGTCAACCAAAAGGAATTACAAGGACACTCTGGAAAAGCAGTTTGTTAAATGACTGCTCCTTTGCCTAGAGGTCTTCAGATTATAACCCACTAACAAAAGGAGACCAAACACACTTTGATCAGTAGCCCCCAGACGAGACAGACACGTTTTACAGCAGATCTAAAACACAAAAAGGACTTCCACCAGCCAAATGGACAGCAATCTCACACCCAACACCTTGATCACCGAGTTCTCACCCTCGACCCAGGGCCATCTACTGCAGCACCAAGTCTTCCACAGGCCTCAACAACGAGCTTCTCATCGAACCGGACTGTTCGACTCCAGCCACAATAAAACACTATGCTGGTGAGCAGATCCCAAAACATCATGAATCAACCACTCATCCCCACATGCAGTTCCATCGTGCCCAACCATGAGCTATTGTGTCCGGTTCTGAAAAATGTCCTACCTGCTGCACTCATATTGAAATGAAAAGGTCTGAAAACACAGTTCTTACTTTCCCCATCACTGATTCTCAACCTGACTACCTACACATAAAAGAAAACAGTGGACAGTGCTGTAAATATCAGACTCAACTTCAGATACATTACCCATTACTATAAATGAATGATTACGACTATTCACACTGCACATGGGCCTACAATCTCCCTTTCAAGAGGGCCCCCATGTTTCTCAATACGTCAAACTATCAGTGCAGGTGCGCCGCAAGGATGTCTGTTCTCTCGCTCCATCAAAATACAGTGGCTGTGGAAAGTATTTAAACCACTTTAAATTGTTCACACTTTGTTTCATTGCAGCCATTTGCTAAAATCAAAAAGTTCATTTTATTTATTATTAATTTACACTCAACACCCCATCTTGACAGAAAAAAAACAGAAAAGTAGACATTTTTTGCAAATCTGTTTAAAAAGAAAAATCCCATGGTCATAAGTATTCACTCTTTACTGTGACACTCATATTTAACTCACATGCTGTGCATTTCTTCTGGTCCTCCTTGAGATGGTTCTACTCCTTCATTGGAGCTTAAAAACACAGGAAAATTGATTAGGAAAGGCACACACCTGTCTATATAAGACCTCACGACTCACACACCTGTCTATATTAGACCTCACAGCTCATACATCTGTCTATATAAGACCTCAAAGCTCACACATCTGTCTATATTAGACCTCATAGCTCACACATCTGTCCATATAAGACCTCACAGCTCACACATCTGTCTATATTAGACCTCACAGCTCACACACCTGTCTATATAAGACCTCACAGCTCACACATCTGTCTATATTAGACCTCACAGCTCACACACCTGTCTATATAAGACCTCACAGCTCACAGTGCAGTGAGAACCATGAGGTCAAAATAACTGCCCAAGAAGCTCAGAGACAGAATTGTGGCAGCACAGATCTGGCCAAGGTTACAAAAGAATAACTGCAGTACTCAAGGTTCCTAAGAGCACAGTGGCCTCCATAATCCTTAAATGGAAGAAGTTTGGGATGCCCAGAACTCTTCCTAGACCTGGCCGTCCAGCCAAACTGAGTAATTTTGGGAGAAGAGCCTTGGTGAGAGAGGTAAAGAAGAACCCAAAGATCACTGTGGTTGAGCTCCAGAGATGCAGTAGAGAGACGGGAGGAAGTTCCACAAAGTCACTATCACTGCAGCCCTCCAACAGTTACTTTATGGCAGACATTTGAAAGACATGAAAGCCCGCATAGTTTGCCAAAAAACACATGAAGGATTCCCAGACTGAGAAATAAGATTCTCTGGTCTGATGAGACGAAGATTTAACTATTTGACTTTAATTCTAAGCGGTATGTGTGCAAAAAAACAGGCACTGCTCATCACCTGCCCAACGCAATCCCAACAGTGAAACGTGGTGGTGCTATGGGGGTGTTTTTCAGCTGCAAGGACAGGACAATTGGAACAACTCTATGACAATTCTTGACTGGGCCAGCCAAAGCCCTGACCTAAACCCAATTGAACATCTCTGGAGAGACCTGAAAATGGCTGTCCATCAACTGCGCCGGATCAACACCGTTAAAAGTGCGTGGACAACGGAAGTGGGTAGTGCTGTGAACTCATACCAAGGACACCACTTATTTCAAAACACATTTACTGTGGAAAACCATTTAAAGCAATTAAATCTAAATAAACCACATATCTGAATTATTAATGACATAACATTCACAAACCCTCATATAGCCAGCTACGTAAACCTTCACTTAAAAAAGTGTTGTACATTTATCTACAATTTAACCTTTAAGCCTATATTAATAAGTTAATGTCAGTGTACCTTGTGTAACATTAACGCGAGCTAACTTACCTCTCAGGGTTATTGTGTATTCAGAGGTTTCCACACGTATTAATACAAATTCTTGTACCAGCCGAATAACAATGTGATGAACACATTGGGCTGGATACATTTAGCTAGCCAACAGTCCATGCTAGTGCCATAAGTTATACTACCACACCACCAGCACGTATTACAGTAACATTAGGACTTGGTGGGCATCAGTAAAAGCAATTAAAGCAACGCGTTAAAAACCTGGCGTTAGCTGCATCCATATAAAACTTATCCTAACATCTAACGTATGGCAACTTATTTCGATGAAAACGAATTCTGTTGCCAATAGCCAAATTTAAAATGTTAATATGCATTTGTTTGATCATAAAGGTATATTTCTAACAGCATTTTGTTATTTGGAAATAGCCTACTGATTTCGTCTTTACTCAAACAATCAAACTGGCGAGTAACCTAGATATGCTAATTAGACGGTGCGCGTGCGGTGGATCCTTAACGCACGTGAAGGATCGCACGTGAAATTTACTGTGGTGGATCCTTATAACGCACGTATTGTTGCGTTTGTAAGATAATGGAAAACAAAACATACGCCACAGACTACTTTTCTTGAATGAAATTTTAAATAACTAACAGAAAATTAAACGTGAGACAACTAAAAAATACTTATTTTGTTTGACAGCAAAGTTTGAGATTATAGACTCATTAATGCGCTTTGACAGACAGATCGAAATGACCGTCATCTACACCGTGTGTGGCGACGTTAGAGCATTTCCTTTCATTTATTTGGTGGACTTTGATAACCCCTTTGAACTATGTCTACCTGAGGAGAAAACAGGAAATAACCTGGCATACATTTAACCAAGAAAGTCCAAAATATGACACTCTGAATCCGAATCAGAAGCTTTATGGTCACATAAAGGTCTGAAGGGTCCCGTGGAATGTTCTCGAGGTTGGGGGGTGTCCCTGTCCAGGCCTGAGGTGGTTAACGCATCTGTCTCCTCAGCAGGGGACTCATTAAAATGACACGTTTATTCATACCCCAACATTAACCAGGGAGCTAAAGGGGGAGAGGGGCCGAGCAGAGGGCAAGTACGCACAGTGGGAGAGGCTGTGGTAATGCGCTTCAACGTGACACCTGTCGGGCAACAAATTCACTCGTACAGGGCACGACTGTTTGGCGAGGGCAGATTTACGTCGGGTTTATAGAGGCATCTCACTAACTATAGTGCACTATCGTGTGTTGATTATATCTAGGGCCAATCAGATTCGAGAGAGATCGTTTAACAGCATAGGGGGAGACGCGATTGGCCAGTTCTTAGATCAGGAAAGAGATCTGGGCCAGGCTTGTGTTTGCATGAGTCACGCTGGAAGTGGTCAGGTCTCTTGGCCAGTGTCATTTGCTGTGACGCGCCCGTAACTGATTACATATACACATCATCTTTTAGAGCTACACTTAGCAGCTCCAAGAAGCCAGGAAACCAAAACCCCAGCAACAGGCCTGAGTCTATTAATGTCAAAGTCCCTAATGTATCCTGCAACCTGTAGAATAAAAGGCTGTGAAGGAAAACTGACCGCACAACTCCTTGTTCTGGTACATTCAACTAAACTCAGTGAGCATCTCGTAAAAAGCAAACAGTAATCAGGTAATATATCATTTGTAGGTGAGTGTTTTTTATTCAAAATTGTTTCAACAAAGCATCGTGTCACAGTTGGCCTATGTACCAAATGAGCACATTTCTACAACACAAGTATTACTGTAAGGATAATAATTTCATTAAATATTTTAACTCTGATTCACCTGTGGAAACCTTCATTTCCTCTTTACTCACGGATTATTACGAGAGGTAACTGTCATTTTCTTTAATGACTATCATCATACCAATGCTTGTATGAGCAAGTACATCTTTACAATATGAAGCACAACTGTACAATGGTGCCAGATGGCAAGATAATCCAGCACGATCGAGGGCGATTGGATTCCAGTATTTTCCTTGTGAGGACTTCAAGATTTATTTCCAGATTGCTTTTTTGACTTTTCATGTTTTTTCTTTTCAATTATTAACGGGTTACATTGTAAATGGGAAACAAATATGTGAATTAGGGAGAAAAGCAAGACAGAGCAGTTAAAAAAGAGAAAATACAAACATCTTGGACTCATTGCTCTATATTACTTTAACAGATCAGCCATATGTCCAAGACATTTTCTGCACTATCGTTTTCCATTCCCGCAAATGTGTTAAGTCAGTAGTTTTGACTCAACAACTCCATTTTAAAACAGCGACACCTCGTGGTATGGTAAAGAACTACAAAAAACACCACCCTATACGTTGTTGGGCATTTTTATTTTTTCTTTCAGAATAGCAGATGAGAAAAAACACATGAAGTCAGATGATTATGTAAAATAAACTACTTTGCAATAATCTAAAACAGCCAAAAGAATGTCAAAAACAGATAAGGGGAAAATACATTCTAAATGCATCAGGGAAACTACAAAATGAGATCTTTAAAAAAAGGACAAGTTATTTATGTTGAAATGTATTTATATATTTTCAACACCATTTTTTCCTCCATACATGTATACAGGCACAACAGAGGCAAGGAGGGGGTAGTACTCAGCTGCCCCTGTGGGGCAGAAGACGCACACACCATCACACAGGGCTGAGTAAGGGAACAGGACTCGTAACATGAGTCACAATGGCCATTCAGTCGAACACTAATGCCAATCTAGGGTCCTAAACCTGACCTCCATGACAATAAAAACACACACCCACACAACCCACAGCTGATGAGCTGAAAGGATGCCTTTAAAAGTGAAATAACCGAAGTAAGCAACGTCATATTTAAACAGAATAATTAAAAAGAGACATGCTCATTCTTCAGTGTTTTTTTCTCCATAAAATATGACTTAACAAAAAGGCGTTTTCCTCAAACAAAACATCAGTGTACAAAAACAAACAAACAAATCCTCCTCACCTGCTTAAAACCACGCTAGAAAAACGTCTTACACGTTTCGCACAAATAAACTGGACAGAATGACGCGTGTGCCACAAGGGTTGTTAAAATCACACGGAGGATTTAGCCATGAGTGGTGTCATCCTCCACGAAGTCCTTCGCCTGCTCCGCCGAGATCACGTCGATGTGACTCACCTTAACACGCAGACAGACGCACGCAGACAGACGCACGCAGACAGACACGCATGCAGACAGACACGCACTAAGTGAGAAGGACTGTAACCAGGAGGGGAAAAAGCATCTTTCTGTCTACCAAACTGCAAACTGGGGCTATATAAGCAGCAGATCTTGGCTCTCGGTAACGAGTATTTATATGTGGGCTCTCACTACCTTGTTTCTGAACTTGACTCCGTAGAATTTGTCGGCCGACTCCAGCAGCTCCGGCCTGAATGTGGTGGTGATGAACTGGGCGTGCCCAGCCAGCTCCACGATCATGTCTACAAAACAACCAGTTAAACCAGTTAAAACTTAACATTTCCCAGCACCGCTGTTGCCTAGGACAGAGGTCCCCAACCCTGGCTCTCGCACGGCTGTGTTTAGGGCTTAACCAAGACCAAGAACGCGTGGCAGCTTGGGGAAGAGGTCAGAGTGGAGTGCAGCGAGATGCTCACCTGACACGGCCTTCCTGTGCTGGGCGTCTAAGGCCTGGTCGATCTCGTCGAAGAGGTAGAAGGGGGCGGGGTCACACTTCTGGATGGCGAAGATGAGGGCCAGGGCCACCAGGGACTTCTGTCCTCCTGACAGCTGCTGCATCTCTCTCATCTCCCCCTGCTTACCTGTGAAGGACACCTGAAGCCCCACACACAAGGCAGGGCAGGTTTATTTATACAGCACTTTTCATACACGCTGGCAATTCAAAGTGCTTTATACAAGAAAAGAAGAAGATTATTACGACCCAAGGTCTATCACCTTGGGAAGGTGTTGCCCACAAAATATAATACATATAAAAATTAAATACAAGATTTTAAAGGAAATCAAAAAGAAATTACAATGATTACAATATAAAGATAAAAGATTACAGAAGATTAAAGAAGATAATAAAAAGCAATAAAACTGTAAACAGAGAAAATAAATAATAAAGAATAAGTAAAAGATAAATAAAATAAATAAAATAGCCTACATTTACGGTACGTACACTAAACAAAAGCCAGTTCAAATAAAGACGTTACACGCAGACATGCAGCAATTCTTCTTACCCGGATCCCGACTCCGGTGAACTGGTCGACACTGGGCACGCTGCTCTGGGAGGCAGAGCCTCTCTCACTGTCGGTCCCGCCCTCGCCCTCGTCCTGGGACTGCCCCCCTTCGGCGTCTCCTTTCTTCATCACCAGAGTGGCCTTCCCGCCCGGCACCAGCTTCTGGAAGACCTCGCTGAAGTTCTTGGACACCTGTTAAACAAACAGACAGACGTCTGGCTATAGGCGAGGGCGGCGGTGAGCGCGGCGGTGAGTTTGGCGAGCGCGGCGGACGTGCCTGTTTGAAGGTGAGCTGGATGGCCTCGTATTTGCGCAGCTCCAGCACGTTCATCAGCTCCATGATGGACTTGTAGCCCCTGTCCAGCTCGTCCTGCCTCTTGATCAGCTTCTCCTTCTGCTCGGAGAAGTTCACAAACTGGTCCAGAGCCTTCTTGTTCACGTGGCTGTACTTCTTCAGCTCGGTGTTGCACTGCTCCAGCTTACGGAAGAGCTGCACACGCACACGCACACACACACACACGTGTGAGTACATACACAAAACAAAACTACAAAACCCGGTAAGGGGCCTCCAGTCATGCAATTGGAGTTTAAAATCCACTTTGGTGACCGTCATCAGAACTGGCATGCGTTTATCCGCCAGTTTATCTGGTGTGTGTGTGTGGTGTGTGTGTGTGTGTGTGTGTGTGTGTGTGTGGGGTGTGGTGTGTGTGTGTGTGTGTGTGTGTGTGTGTGTGTGGTGTGTATGCGTGTGTGTAACCCTTCACCCCTCATCTCTATGTATCAGTTTTCAAGCAGCAAAGTAACCAATGGGCTTTTGTCTGTGGTTAAACTGGGGCTGTGAATGAACTGAATGAACTCTGACAGTGTTATGCGGAGAGCTTCAGTCAGAACTCAGTGGAGTAACTCTGGTCTTTTTCAATCAAGCGCTGAACCATGAGGCTCCAGTTAGACTACGGTAATCTCTCCAAAACAGCGTTCCAATGGCTGAGATATTTCGAGCTGCGTGGATGAAAATGAGACGGCGCTCAACGCCCCCGTCGTCCCCCTCACCACCCGTGGAGGAATTAGTGTAATGGAGAGGAGGAGGGGGTGATGAAGGTCTGAGTCACCTCTACGTAGGAGGCGGTCGACAGCAGAAGAGTGGGGGAGGGGCACGAGAGACCGAGGGGGTGCAGAGATGAGAAAAGGGTAATAAATGGGGTAATGGGGGCAATAGACGAGAGTGAAGAGATTAGACGAGAACGACGGGGCATCAACGTAACTACACAGAACGGACGAGAAGGTAAAAACGGAGGAGAGGGGAGAATACGGAGAACACGATAAGAAAAAGGGAGAGCTGGAGGGAGAGAAGGTGCAGGTGTGGGAGGGGCGTGGTCATGCCTGTTTGAGCGTGAGGGTCTGGTACTTCTCGAAGGCCTCCTGCGGCAGGGAGCCCAGCTCGCGTATCTTCTTCATGCACTCCTCCTTCTTCTTCAGCAGCATGCCCTGCCGGTTGGTCATCTTCTCCAGCTCCTTGGTGTCGTGGTTGATGGCCTCGTTCTGCTCCTTCTCGATGTTCTTCCAGCGCTCCATGCTCTTCACGTGGTCTTTGATCTCCACCTCCGTCTTGTCGATCAGCACGTCCAGGTCTGGGCGGGGCAGGACGGGAAAGGGGTTTGGAGCACAAGCGCGGACAGTCCGGCGAGACCAAAAGACCGGTGGCGGAGGCCCGTCCGATCCCCCCCCCCCGTACTTACCCTCGGAGCGCGCCATGGTGTCCTTAATGCGCTTGTTGATGCCGTCCAGTTCTGAAGTGGTGGCCGTGAGGACCGTCCCCCCTTCCGTCTCCCGGAGTTCGTTCAGCTCCTGGAACCGCCACAGCCCGTTAGCGCGTGGAGCGGCCGGCGTGCGTGTTGCAGAAGGAAACTGGGCGGAGCCGATGGACTCACCTGCTCCACCTGGTCCAGGCGCTTGCGAAGGTTCTCGTTCAGGTACGTCTCCACTCTGGTCATGATGCCCTCCAGCTTGATCCTCTCGTTCAGAAGCTGCCTGTTGTCCTACAGCAGCATACAAGAAGAACCATTAAAGAGGACCGTCTGTTGGCCGGAAGTATTGACATTTCTAGCTGCGTTTAGGTCATGGGTTAAAGCAAGAAATTTTCATTTGACTGAAAATCTTTCCTAGCAAAAGACATTGCCATCAATTACTGACAATGTGGTGTAGTTGGGTCAAGGCCTCTTTTGCCTAATTCTACTCAATAAACACATTTTAAAATATATTTATCTATACAGCCTGTGTAAGGAGAGAAGAGAGAATCTATGAAGTGACAAAATGCAAGATCAAAGGTCAAGTCAAATTTAGTGAATCTTTTAAAAGGTATGAAGCTCTCTTGTTTTTATCAGATTCACTATCGCAAAAACATAAGCCGTAAGATTACCTGCTTTAAGTAGGTATGTTACAAAAAAACTAAATATCCAAAAATGGCAAATTAAATCACACGACTGGATAGAGCTTTTAAATACAAACAGAACACCACCATCCATGTTAAATTGGTTTAGAAATAAAAAAAAAACAAACAAACATGACTTTGTTCATTGCGCTGAGGCGCGGCGCGCGCGAAGTGACAAAATTGGAGAGGTGCACGACCTCGCGAATAGACAACGCGCGTCGTGTTTGTGGAGTTTATACACCTTTACACTTGTACGTCACTTTCAAGGTCCATTTCAATAGTTCCCAGCACGTTAAACTTAATACAGTTAAATATTTATAGATATACTCGAAATTATTCGCTTTTTTTATCACATTATTTAATGGTTGTTTATTTTCAAAACGCCCAATATTAACGTCTTCACGTTCTCTCATGTTTTGTCCTGGAATTACAAGAGGCTCGTATTTGTTAACGTGATACAGGAGAACTGTTCAGTCAGACAGCTATTTGTTGTGAAACGAAGTAGTTACAATTTCAAACATGTTCAAGTACTTCAGCCTAAATTCCTGCACTCTTGTGCGGAGTCGCGTGCTACGGTCACTCGCGAAAGTATAATCCAGCCAGGCAGGAGGGAGGTCACTTTTCTACGTAAAGTCAGAAAATCAGAAGGCGTGATGACCCTCAAGTCAATCAAGTGACACCGCCGTCATCCATCCAGCGTTGATGATCCAGTGAGAGGATCGTATTTCCTCAAAACAGATAGCACGCGCGTGTGTGGTTTATTATGATTTGACGGATTTTTCCCCCCAAAAAACCAAATGACGGAAATCCGTCGTAGTGACGGAGAACTTTAACCCATGGTTTAGCTATAGAAATGAAGTCAAAGGTTTGTGTGAATATAATTGTGTGTGTGTGTATCTGGGGTGGAGGGGGATGTTTATTTGAACACAGTGCGGAAATAATTTGTTTTTATGTACTTATGACACTAGTATAAGGCTGTCAGATGATTGGATGAACCTTGCTTACATTACGTTGGTTACTGAGAGACAAACGTGGCAAAATCCCATCCAAAACAAATAGCAGGTTTCATTAGATCTGCCCTTCAGGCAGAGACTATTATAATGATGTAAACTAAAGTTAATGTGATGCTATTACACAAACTACCATACAATAAGACCACTGACTCCAGATGTAGATCCCAGACACGCACCAGGTTTGATTTGAGTCAGAACCGGTCTCACCACGTGAGAAAAAGCACTCACACATTTCCTAACACAACAGCCTTGTGCAAATAGCAAATACAAATAGCCTTTTCAAATAGCGATAAACGAGACAGCCCCGTGCGTCACAGCTCTGGAGCACGCTTACAGAACCGGACGCGCGACGGTGGGCAAAATGAGCCCGAGACGTAGATCGTGCACCGTTAGCCGCGGTGGCCCCGTGGGGTTGTGCGGGGCCTTTAAGGGCGTACTCACACTAGGCACGGTTTGCTGGTTCCGTGCTGGGGCCCGGTTATCCCCCCTCCCCACTCCCCCTCTGGCCTGCACTCACACTGGCTTTATCAACCCGGCCCGAGCACGCTTACGTCATCACAACGCCGCTTTATTTGCAAAAAAAGCGCGCTCGCACAACACTATGGAGTTCACGATTCTCTTTTTATTGTATTTTTGGAGTCGTTTTGGGAGTGCAGAAACACGGTGCAAGCACAGATTTATCGATAATTTAACACAACGATTGTCTGCTAATCGCTTTGCCGCTATGACTGTTTAACGTGAGCGTCGCATCACTGATGTCATGTTTGAGTTCCAGCTAAATGAACCAATCACACGAGGCACCAAGCGGGCCCGGGCACGGATAGCGCTCACACTAGAAGCGAACCGTGCCCGAGTCCACATGAATCGTGCCCTGGCCCACCTCTTCAAGCGGGCCCGAGCACGGTTAACTGATCCGGGCCTGGGCACGGTTGGAGCGCTCACACTAGCCAAACGAACCGTGCTTCGGCAGGCAACCGTGCCCGGGCCCGGATCACAGAGCCTAGTGTGAGTACGCCCTAATAGCCTGCGGGCGCTGAAGCTGCGTTTGAGCCAGGAGCACCAACTGACACTTGGACTCTCATTTGCATAATCGTCATTTGCATAACCGTCATTTGTACTGTAGATGTGCGCATGTTAATAGAAATTATGGAAATCAATCTCAAATGGGATCCGAAGGATCTCCTCAACGCATGCGGGTCATTAGAAAGTAAAATTTTAACGTTTCTCACAATCAAAAAAAAAAAAGAAAGAAGAAAAGAAAAACGTTGCTACAAGTGCGAAGAAAGGCAAACGACTTTTAGAAAAATGACGTGGGGTGCCCCATCCTGCGTGATGCGAGTGTGATGCATTCTCACGTGAGCATAAGAGGTCATGGTTGCGCATAGTTATTCCCCCCCCCCCCCCCCCCCCCCGCCCCGCCTTGGATTAGAACTACTGTAGGTGAAGCAGGGTGGGAGGGGCCAACTGTAGATGGTTAAACGTGGCGTCGGCAGAATCAAGGGTGGGCGGGGCCGGCTGTAGGGGAGGTGAGCGTGTACCTGCTGCAGCTGCCTGATCTCGTCGTTGAGGTCGTCGACGCGACGCTGGTCCTCCAGGCTGAGCTGGGAGAGCAGGTCCGTGCCGAGCTCCGCCTTCAGAGACTCACGTGTGCTCTCCATTGCGTGAAGACTCGCCTCCAGACTCTGCAGACTGCGTTGCTGGTGGAGAGATGGGATAGAGCGAGGAAGATGAAGAGAGCAAGATAAACCAGACAAACGCACAAAAGGAGCTGCGTGCACGTTCTACGTTAAGCACGGATGACGTTGTCGGGGTATCCGCGTGTGACGTGCTACCTTCGGCATGAAGGTCTTCTCGGACTGCTGCCTCTTCTCCTTCAGCATCTTCATCTCTGAGAGGATGCTGTCCCTGGACGCCTTGAACTTCCTCTGCTGCGTCTCGATCTGCTGCATCTGGTTCATCAGCTGATCGATCTCGTTGTTGATGCGTGTCGCAACGTTAAGGAAAGTTCCGGAAGGGCACGCGTGCGCCACGACGTGATGATAACCCCATTCCCACGTTTCCACGCTTCTCAACAGCGGTGTAAATTCACACCACCCACAAGATTAGCACCTCAACAATAAAGTCTATATATATCTCGTTGCATTACTTGCACCAATTAACAGGCCAAGGTGCCAAAGTTTCTTCCAGGAACCTTCTCGAATCCAATCGACGTACAGCCGGCACCGCCTCTCCGGCCGACGGCGGCTTCTCGACGGGTCTCCGAGAATAGCGCAGCCAAAGCCCCCGTGGGAGGGACTCGGCCCAGAGTGAAGCCCCCGTGGGAGGGGCTCGGCCCAGAGTGAAGCCCCCGTGGGAGGGGCTCGGCCCAGAGTGAAG
>NW_027506867.1:2741073-2768573 GCF_052324685.1 Brachyhypopomus gauderio
GATGATGACTCCAGTGACAACTATGGAGACGACGGTTTAAAATACACAGACGCAGGTGCGTGTATTACCTTCCCGGTGGCCGCACGTAGTAACTGTTGCTTCTTCTCCAGGTCTTCTCTCTTGGCTGCGAGGGCCTGCTGCTCTGCGTTCTCTTCCCTCCAGAGATAGCTGCGCACGCACACACACACACAGAGATCAGCCTAGCCATGACTCCTCTGCTTGTTTCCTGGGGGTGTCTCCATGTATCTTCATGTATCTTCTCGTGCTCTGGGGTGTTATGGAGGCACTCACTTCCTCTCACTCTGCAGCTCATCCTTCCGGTTCTTCACCTCGTAATATTTCTTGTCCAGCTCCTCCACGCGCGTCTTCACCTCGTTCAGGTCCTGGTCCAGTTTCTGCAGACAAGCAGCACACAGATGATCCAGCTGTACCGGGCAGGGGCCCAGCTCAGCTCAACAAGGGTGGCTCGGTTCTGAGAGATCTCTGCGGTCAAACTGTCGTGTATTCAACTGAACCAGAAGGCAGATTAAAGGTGATGACCCTAATAATAGAGTAGTTCTCACTCAACAAAGCATCAACATCACTACACACACACACACACACACACACACACACGACCCCGTGGGTGTCCTGCCACCTACGTTGTACTGCTCCAGGTTCCTCTCCTTGTTGGCCTCTGTGTCCTCCAGGTCTTTGTGGATGGCGTTGATCTGTCTCTTCTTGTCGTTGATGGCCTGGTCCAGGGACTTCAGCTCCTTCTTGATCCACTTGTCCCTCTCTTCCTTGGAGGTGAACTGGCTGCCGCGGCCCTGCTTGGCGTACAGGTCCGTGCGCTCCTGCGTGGCCTGGGCCAGCCTGGGGGGCCGCAGGGCAGACACAGCAGAGAGAGGGGGGGGGTTAATCGTTCCTCCGTCAGGGTGGGTTCTCCACCAGGGGGCGTGGTTAACGGTGGGGGGAGGGGCTTCACCTGGCGATGCCTTTCTCCTCCTTCTCCTTCACCGTGTTGAACTTGGGCTCAGTCTCCTGCAGCTCCTTCTGTTTCTCCTCGATCTTCTCCAACAGTTTCTGTCTCTCTTTCAGCAGCCGTTTCTACGGAGCGGGGCAAGAGACTTTTCATTAAACATTTCAAAGTGAGTTTAAAGAAGTGTTGGCTTTTGAAGAGCTACCTAAATAGCATCAAACACACAGCCATTTGTGCATGAGCTATGGAGGACACCAGCGGCTTTACACACACACACACACACGTGGGACTAATCCTGCACTGAGCCAGGATAAGATAAGGGAGGCTTGACCAGTGTGTGTATTTCACACATACAGGCAGATAGTCAAGCTGTGTGTTTGGACTACAGCCCACTGCAGTCAGTGTGAGAGAGCGTGTGTGTGTGTGTGTGTGTATGTGTGTGTGCACGCGTGTAGTCTGTGACGCAGGCGGAAACACTGTGGTCCCTCTGTTCAGTGTTGCCTGCCAGCACACCCCACAGACAATGTGCTGTATAACACAGCTTCACCCCAACAAACGTGCAACAAGAGGATAACCAACATCACACACACGCACACGCACACGCACACGCACGCACGCGCACACGCACACACACACACGGGTAGCTCGTAAACCCCTGCACATGTTTACAAACACACCATCAGAAGATTTTAGACACACAACACATTACAGAACATTTAAGTGACTTATGTAGTTTTTGTCTTTCTGTTTGTAAAACGGTTTCAAATTCATCTTGGATAGTGCTGAATAGGGTTGCAACGGTAACCGGTTTCATGGTATACCACGGTATTAAAATGTACGGTTATCATACCGTGTACGTTTGCTTATTACCGGTAAAAAGCAAGCCAGCGGAGAAACTGACCCGCGCATGCGCAACTCCGCTCCGGTTCAGCTACTCATCACACAGCGGTGAGAATGACAGAAAGTGCATCAGACTTAACCATTTTTTTAACAAAAAAAAAAAGGCTAAACTAAAATCAGCGGCGAAAATGTCGTAATTGCGGTGGCTCCGCCCGTGCGCGAGGGTCTCGCGCCCTGTCGATGCGCAAGGTCGTGCACCTCTCGAATTTTGTAACTTTGCGCGCACCACGCTTCAGCGCAATGAACAAAGTCATGTTTGCAGGGTGCATACACCTTTTCAAGGTGGAATTCAAGCATTTGTACGTCACTTTCAAGGTCCATTTCAATGTTTCCCAGCATGTTAAACTTAATTAAGTGAAATATTTATACATATAATCGAAATGATTCGAAATAATCCGCTTTTTTATCACATTATTTAATGGTTGTTTATTTTCAAAACGCCCAATCTTAACGTCTTCACGTTCTCTCATGTTTCGTCCTGGAATTACAAGAACGTAAAACAAGAGAACTGTTCAGTCAGACATTTGTTGTGAAACCAAGCAGTTACAATTTCAAGCATTTTCAAGTACTTTAGCCTAAATTCCAGCACTTTTGAAACCTGGAACACAAAGCAACATTAATTTTCGTCAGGTAAATGTTCATTCCCGTTTCTGAGGCGTGTTTCTTTATACTACCACATATTGTTTCGGACAACACTGCAAAGAATGTGATGTGCCAAGTCTGAACGATTCCGCCGTTCGCTGAGGTTCGTGCGAGGTGGGCAGAGTTGCGCGCTACGTTCACTAGTGAAAGTATACACCTAGCTTTTTAAGGTCCTTGCTTTCACTGGATGTGAAAGACGCCATTAATTTACATGCGTTCATTTTCAAATTCTGACATGCCTGTTTTTCATGTTAAAACCAGACTCGGTGTGAAAGCCTTAATATAGAAATTTCTATTGTGAGAATCATGTCAGAAAAAAATCCTCTCTTTCTGCAGTATCTGGATTTATATTCCAACTTGGCAGTAAAGCGGACGTTTACAACAGTTGTTGATCAGACACTGACCCAGGCTCAGTTTATCAGATATTAAATAATTTAAACTTAAATAATTGTACTGAAATCCATGATTTAGGTTTCTCAAATTTTGCAGTATTTATATAAACAGGTGTACAGCTTATTTTTTTTTAAATGAGACATTTTGTATACAATAGTTCCTGGTTTCTTCAATAAATGGTTCTAGAGGTGACCTGCAATATTCGCTGATTCGACTATAGTCGACTATACCCCCTAGTCGACTATGAACGTCATAGTCGAATGTACCATTCTAACTGCATGGGGGTGCCTAAGGATGCAGCTAAGCATTGTCTTTGTTTTCATTACATATGGCCTTTTGTCAAATAAAATCATCCTAATTTCTGTTAATAAATATTTTTTAATGATTTTTGCGCATTAACAATAGGCCTCTTCCTTACTACACATTAATAAATCACACCCTGCTGTTGCACAATCCAAACGAGCGGAGCTGAACACGCTACAGAATACGCGCAGCATCTGCCGATATTATAATGGCTACTAAAAAACTTCAAAAGTACTTTGAAAAACAAAGATGAATCAAACAAATTAAAGTGCAAGTCATGTCATCAACGTCTTTCATTTCGCACGACAACAACCAACATGGCATTTAAAACGCGTCTCGTTGCGGTGCGTCTCGGCAAGTAGGCCTATAAACATTTTTTGTTGTCGTTTGCTTTTAAACCCCGTTACTTGAACCTTTCCTTGTATTTTTTTGCTGTTGTGTGGCAATTTTTTTATATTTTCAGGCAGGCATATTTTATTTAAAATATTTTTGACATTTTGCACAGTGCCTGTCTGACAGTTCGATATGCACAATGCGCACTGATGGCTAATGTTCTCTAACGTTTCATAAAAAAATAAATAAGTAAATAAATAAAAGCTGAATAAAGCCAACCTACCGTGTTTATTCATTTATCTGAGTGTTTTAGGTTTTTACTTTGAAGAGGAAAAAAGTCCTGAATGAGAACGGGATCCCGTTTAAGGTGCTCTAAATAAAAAAAATAAATAAATAAACCCGATTCGACTATTAGTCGACTAAAGGGAAAAGCTGAAGAATCAGATTCGACTATGAAAATCCTTAGTTGAATACACCCCTAAATGGTTCATTGAACAAAAGCAAAACTTTTGTTGTAATTTCTTTAAGGGTCAGTGTATCTTTTAATAATATATGTAAAAAAACTGTGATACCGTGATTTTCTGAGACGGTTATCATACCATGAAAATCTCATATCGTTGCAACCCTAGTGCTGAAGAATCTCCACATTCAAACCGACAGGTTAAAAGACACAAATGCAAGTGTTTTCCCAAAGGTAAAATGTTACTAAGATACTTATTTCTGGTCAGCTGGCAAGGCCACAGGAACCCATGGACTGATTCATAAAGAGGAGCTGGTTCATGCTGTAAGACATGCTAACGCAGGCCTGTAAAATGACAGCAGTAACCAGCCAATATTTCTGACACTGGCCACCTTACTAGGCTTTATATAACGCTGGCAACAGCCGGTTTATCCACAGTATGTCTCTCCTATACACAATCAACAAACAGAAGTTAGGGAGACAGAGATATGGATGGGTGTAGCCAATTTAGGTGGGTGTTCAGTCATTTAGCTAAGCAGCACAGGACAACATATCCCGAGATGCACATATGGCATAACTGCAGAGAAAAACACATTCTGCAATGGATGGCAGTAATGTACATGTGCGGGTGCACCGTGTGTGTGTGTGTGTGTGTGTGTGTGTGTGTGTGTGTGTGTGTGTGTGTGTGTGTGTGTGTGTGAGTGTGCGCTGACCCTCTGTTCGCTGTTTCCTGCCAGCTCGTCCTGCAGGTCTTTGGCTTTGAGCTCCAGTTTGGTTCTCTGCTTGATCTGCTCCTGCCGCTCGGCACTCAACTGTTCCTTCTCCTCCTTCATGGCGGAGATCCGCGCCTTCAGCTCCCGCACCACACGCTCCGTCTCCTACCGCCCGGGTGGAGGAGAGAGAGGGATGAGAGAGAGAGAGAGAGAGAGAGAGAGAGAGGGATGAGAGGGGAAGGAGATCTGGGGGCTACAGACACTACGCTGCGGACAGTAACGCTGGTGTAAGGCACGTGGACGTGCTCCAAGCATTGACACTTAGGTGCGCAGTGCTCAAATGAGTCTCACCTCCACTTTGTCTCGGGCGTCTTGCTGAGCGTCTCTTAGCTGCCTCGATTTGTCTCCGCACGTCTCTCTCTTAGTAGACAGCTAGTAGAAAAAAAAACCCTGTGTTTATTAACAGTTTTGTACATGCACGCGTTGTAACTGCATTGTGGAAAATCTATGAGTGTTGATATTTGCACTTTATTTCAGGGAGAAGTAACTTTCCTACACATTAGGTATCCAGGATCAGGAACACAAGTTTTTGCAACCCAAAATATATTTATAGGCTGTATTCTGTGCTAATGTTGACTAGTTTTATGCAGCCAGCGAGTATAATACTGTGAAATGACAAGGTGCAGCATGTTCAATATGTTCTGAAGCAGTGTGATTTAAAAAATATCTAAAACATAAACCTACTTGAGTTACTATATGCTAATGAGTACGAATCAGTCTTTTGGACAATGTTAGCATGTAGTCGTTAGCTTAATCCGTCATATCCGCTCATTTCAGACAGTGCTGCTGAGTTGTGTGTCCTCAGAGACATCAGCTCGGGGGTGACGTTTACAACCAGGCATCTCTCCTACACGGACAACCAGCTTATTTCTTGCACGAGACCTTGGAACGGGGAACGGGGGGGAGACAGCGTGTGTTCACCTCGTCGAGTTTGGCCCGTGTCTCGTTGAGCTCCTGGTTGTAGATGGTGTATTCCAGGGCTCTCCTCATCTTGTCCCACTTCTGGTACTGTGCGAGCTCCTCCTTCTCGTCCTCCAGCGTGTGCAGACGCTCCTCGATGTACTTCAGCAGCTCGTTGATCTTCTCTCTCTTGCCCTCTGGAAACAACACACAGAAATGAACCTTACACAACATCTTATTCACCACCTACATACCTCATTCAATAGAAGCTCACACACCTGCCTCATTTAACAGAACCCCCCCCCACACACACACACACACACACACACACACACACACACACACACACAGGTACACACTGCTCACTCAAAACACTTTTAGAAAGTGACTAACAGATCGACAGAATCACAACAGACAACGGACATGCCTGTACTCGTAGGTCATCGAGCGTAATTACTGCATGAGGATGAAGCACTGTGGTGCAGCTGGTAAAGGAGGATAAAACCCAACAAACATAAAGGAGAGGAATTCTGGCAGGAGAGGGGGCAACCCACACCTCCTACTGCAGGACACACCTAGGTGAATACTACAAGCATGTCATCTCTATACTAGATCAGTAATGAATAATAACTCGGTAATTGATGGTAATGACGCTGAATGCAAAAGAACCCGAGAGCACGTCAGCGTGAATAACATCGGGGCTGCGATTAGGTGACGGGACTGTGTGAGTGGGGGCCGCAGACGCCTAGATGCGGGTTAAAGGGGGGGTGGGTGAAGGGTGGTGGTGGGTGGTGCTGTGGGGCCAGCACCTGTCTCCTTCATCAGGGAGATGCTCTCCTCCTTGCGCTCGTCGTAAACCCTGGTGCCCGCCACCTCCCTCAGGAGCTTCAGCCGCTGGGAGTCCGGGGCCGTCGCCATCTGGTTGATCTGCTCACGCAAACGCACGTGGCGTTAACGCCATCATGGAAGAACTCACAATACACCACACGAGTAAAGGCGAAGTTACAGTGGTTAACAGAAATGTTCAGACTCTTCAATCCAGGTTATCGTGAATTTCCCATCAGTGATGGAAAACCCACACCAAGTTCTCAGCAGTTCTAACAAAAATTCACAGGGGAACCTTCATTAGCTGTCGGTTCACCCCAGCGGTACGATTTAAACTAATCAGCGGTGTCTTTTGAGACGCTCCCTTACCTTTCCCTGCTTCACGATGTAGTAGGGGTTACTGCGCGAGAAACCTGCACTCTCCAGCAAGTTCATCACGTCGTTCTTACTGCAACACACGAGCCCATTTTTGTTCTCAAGTTTGCATTCGTCAGTCCCAGCTCTCTCTCCACATCTCAGGCACAAAGAAACACTTAAATGAGTGGAAGCAGAGGTACTTACGTCACCATTTTCTTGTCGAGGAAATACTGGTCCTTTTTTGCTCCGATGACACGTCGCAGGGACACCTCCTCTTTGTCAATCTGATGAGAATAAAGTTCTGTTGATCTACCAGTACAATATTACCATTTCACATTATAAACCCCAGTACAACCTAACCCATATTACTAGAACTTAAAAATAGCTTCTTTAGAGTATAACAATGTGAACGTAGATTCTTGAAAGCTTTATTCAATTAATGCTTTGAATTTATACAACTGATGATCAAAATGAGTAACCGATCTAGTGTGCTTGTTGATGAGACTCGGGGAGATATACATTTAACATGGTGGCAGTCGTAGCATCTACTACCACATCACAGCTAGGCAACATGAAACAACAAAGATTACTGGTGAGGGGCTTTTTTTTACCGGCAATCTGTTGTCCGAGTTGTCGAATATGATTTCCACAAAAGCCGAAATGACGCGGGGACCGGTGCCTTCCTGCGGACGGAAAGGGGACAGACCCATTACGTCAAACCAGACTCTATAAATACAGGCCGCGGACTAAATTAAATAATAATAATAATGCAACACAAAACTCCCGCCGCCTCTGGGGCAGGCGTGCCACATGGCCCGGTGGAGGGTTTTGTGCCGGGGACGACGAGTGACGCATTTATTTCTATATATATATATTTAGGAGTGGGAAGGGACACATGTGCAGAGGGTAAATGCATAATTCATACAGGAGAACAAAGACACGGCTGTGATAGGCTGGCGTTACGGTTACGTCGGCAGTGGGCACGCAAAGCGCAAGACAGAGACGACGGCGACCGAAGCCCTGTGAAGCGGGTGAGGACCTCGCTCTACGATGGGACGCCAGTGGCTGTCTATTCTGGGGCTTGACCTGCCACTTTTTGAAGTAATATTCCGAATATAATGCAAAATTACTTCTAATAATTCTACTTAACTCCAAACTATACTGCATTTTACTAACTGTTGTAGTCTACAACCTCTATTCCACTACTGCTTAATTATAAGTTATTACATATTACAAAATGACCCAATAACTTTGAGTCCTTGAGAACTGTGAGTATTTTAATGCATTTTCCAAAAACTACCAAACTAAGTTCACATGCTCAACTGCTATGGAAAGCCACATCGCCCAATCAAGCATTTGATGTTTTTTTTTTAATGCTACAGAACGCATACGGTTTGTGGCACAGATGATGAGAGGGTGTGTGAGCAGGAGGGTGAGCAGCACTGTGACTCACGTGAAGCAGGGCCAGGCGCTGCTCCGGCCGCAGGTGACTGAACTCATCGCTCAGCACAAACTGGATGGCTGCGAACACACAAAAAAAAAAAACAGACCATGGCGGACACGAAAGGCCCGTTTCACTGTGAGACGTGGACAAACAAAAGAAATCGCACAGCCCAGGGTTCCATCACGTCTACATTCTGGGAGTGTGGACAGACCCACAATCAAGGATGGTTCATTTGTATTTTTTAAATCATGGTCATCTGGTCCAAAAGCACTGACGCCAGTTTTGGGTGTTTTTTTGGTCACAAAATATTATAAGCATATATTATAAATACTGCGGCTCTGTTGATCAACAACCACAACAGTAGATCACAGGACATACCATAAAAGAAGTTACTCTTGCCGGATCCATTTCTTCCCACTGCAAGAAACAACATCGTACAGCGTGAGCTATGAGAAACTGCAGTATCTTTTTTCTGTGTGATCGCGTGGACCTACTGCACCAAAATGATCTAAAGGACATGATGTGTGTCCAAGCATAAGTAATTCAAGTAATTGTTTGTCATGAATTCAGTCCCCATAATCTGAACAATGTAATGCAAGCTCTGTAATATTCAAGACACTGAGAGCTTTGACAACTCCGACATGCCACTCACCAATAACATTGTGTTTGGGGCTGAAGGGGTCGACCACAGTCTGGTCCCTGTAACTGCGGAAACCCTGGATGATGACCTGGCAATGATTTGTTAGAAAGGTATTACATTTCATCACATTTTAACATCCCTGCATTTTAACAGGCGTTCCTTCATAAACCAAGATGTCCCATTACTTAGCTGGGTGAGCCAGTTGCATAAGAAGAGTCGACTACACATCTGCTGATCACTAGTTAACCTGTAAATCTAGGTAGGTTGCTAGATATTATGTGACCAATTGATTATCTAGCGAGCGACCATCAATATGTTAGACACCCAGCTAGCCAGGCAATGTATTAACAGTACAGATAACGGAGAACGAGTCGCCATACACATAACGTTTACATGCCATTCAACTAGCTGTAACTTTACACCACCTGGGTATTTTACCTCAAGAATGAAGAGTATTTAAACGGTTAACCAGTTAGCATCCCACAATAGTGACCAGGACTTCACACACACACGCCGCTAGCGCACAAGCCTCGCGCGTTAGCCACACGTCCGTCAACGCTAATGACAGCTAGTCGGTCAGGCAGCGTTAGCCTAGCTAGCTAGCTCGGACCTTTTAATTACCCCAATTAAAATCACCAAAAATAAACTTATTTCAATAAGAACCAGGGCTAGCTAGACCACGCTAGCACTACAGTGGATGCTGGCCTGCTAATCAGCTATGTTAGCTAACTTAGCTGTAATGCTACTTAGCCATGTTAGCTAGTTAGCTGTAATGCTACTTAGCCATGTTAGCTAGTTAGCCGTAATGCTACTTAGCCATGTTAGCTAGTTAGCCGTAATGCTACTTAGCAATGTTAGCTAGTTAGCTGTAATGCTACTTAGCCATGTTAGCTAGTTAGCTGCAAACTTGCGCCTTGAGACTGTTAGCAACTCATTCACCTTACCTGTTTAATGTACATGTTTGCCTCTCCAGAAATCCTCTGCAAATATCCACCGAAAGGTTAAACGCCCCCCTCCTCCACGAAGAGAAGAAGGGTACGGGATTAAAAACACGTAGGCAATAATAAGTGCGGATTCTTAACATGAAAACAAAAAATTCTTTTCCAGCCTTCACGAAAAAGAAATAACAAGGAAAATGGCGGCGGGGGCGGGACACAATGGACGAACTTACTTGAGTAAATGGGGGGGAACTGTGGTATTGTCAGTAATTTTGTATAGTTTGATCTATTGTAAACGTACTAGAACTATATCGTACTAAAATGTAACGCATTTTTATTTAGCTAGTTTCGAAAAGACATAAATATTCAGTTCAGGTTAAATGTATTTCAGTTTTTTTTTTTTGTATCCCTATTTCAGAATGTTGGTGTGATCCTCACTGTCTCCAACTTGGGCGCCAATATGAGAGGAATTTTTACTGGATGTGTATAAGTGAAGCGCTTACGACGGTAGTTGTAGCTTGATTTCTGTGTTCCTGTCCGTCACGGTGATAACTTAGTATTGTATATTTTTTATGGTTTAATTGCTACAATCTCTTTAAAGAAATGTACCAATATGTGAATTCCACCTACATGAATTTACATTGTAATATAGTTATATATATTATATTATATATAATATATAAATATTACAATAATTGTGTACCAAAGTGAACAAAATAGCAAAATTTCCATTATCTAGCCACAATATTAAATCATACGAACCTTTTTGCGATGCAGAAAGTTAGATCGTATTTTACTCTCTTCAGTAGCTAACCTACTCTCCAGGGTGAAGGTCACAGCAGGCGTCACTATTGCATCTTGGTGATTTTGAGTTAACTTGCAAGCTTACTTTCATATGCATAACATGTGAACATTACGTTTATACCTTATAGGTTTATAAAATAAGCCATGGAGACAATAACGATTTCTAGGTAATGGTACAAAAATGGTGGATTGGATAAAATATTTGAAAGTTAGCCTATTTAGATGTTTGATTATTTCCTTTGCATTTTCTATAATATAATTTGTTATTTAAATCTAAGTAAAATTGTAAATATGATTTTGGAATTAACAATCGTTTTAACAGATGTATATGTCTCATGCACAAATGTGCACTATGATGAGAATCAGAATACTTTATTGATCCCCGAGAGGAAATAGCAGATTTTGATGTGGGTATAAGAGAAAAACACCAACAAATACTTGCTATTTTTAAAAAACGTTTATTAGCAGATCTACACTTCATAAAAAAGGAAACAATAAAAAACAATCAATAATTTAATTTGAAATGCCTCACTGGGCGATGTGAACAGACAGATATCACACGCTTAAACTAAGGCTTGTATTGCAGTGTTCTCGCTGTTTGGTGCGACTCTTTCTAAGGCAAACAACATCAACGAAAAAGAATGCTTCTTAAACTGGATTCAAATACTGTCATGACACCACAACCAAAGTCTTTTTTTTTCTCCATTCTCCTTCTTTTCTGCTGTGTCCTTGCCTGTCCCGCTTGTCTTCATTTTTATTTTTAATTTTTTTCTTTGTCTTTCAAGTAGTTGGAGGACACGGGTAGCCGTTACGGCCCCACTAAGGCAGAGCAGTGATGGGACTGAGTGTGAAGGGGTGCGCCGGCGCTTGCATGGGGCTCGGCGACACGAAGGAGGTAGGGAAGGTGAACACGGAGGACTCGTAGCCCTGGTCGACGGCGAACCTGCCACCGCCGCCCTCGCCGCCCGCCTCGCCTCGGCCGTCGTCCCCCGCGTCGGGGAAGCAGGCGCCGCCCTGCTGGCACGGGGGTGTGGACGAGAGGACCTCCGCCTCGAACTGGAGCAGCTGGCCCATGAAGCTGAAGTTGGGCGAGACGACGGCGCGGCAGCGTCGCACGGCGTCGAAGGCCTCCTCCAGACGCAGCCGCCGGGTCTTCATGAGGTAGGCCATGCAGATGGTGGGCGAGCGCGAGATTCCCGCCTCACAGTGCACCAGCACCTTCCCGCCCTCACGTCTGACCTCGTCTGGAAGGAGAGAAACGTGAAGTGTTTTAGAAAACAACGTTCCCGTAAATAGCATCCCTGAGACAGGTTTCTCAACAGTGATCAACTCCATGAACCAATAATGAGGGTGTTTGACGAGACACTTGCTCAACTGTCTCGACATTTCCCTGAAACTCATCCGTCATTGAAAACGACGACATAGAGCGTGAAAAAACAGGGCTAACAACCGCAACACCTGTCATGTCCTCATAAAGACCCTTAAGGAAAATATTTCAACGGGCTTTTTAAAGCCTGTTTGTCTGGGAGAGGAGATCAGTAGCACTGGTGTTTCACTGTTCTCCTTGGCCTACTTAAGTAAATCCTCTCTGTGGTACACCGTAAATGTTTGCGGTTCGTACATCTTTTTCTCAGTTTGGTGCCCCTAACTCTGTATAGTTCAATGTCAGATATTTTTATTCCATGTGTCTCAAACTGTAGTGGATTATTTATGGATTTACTCAGAAAATCATAGCCAGTTCCATTACAGTAAAAGAAACAAACATACAGTCATTCACACGCACACATTACAGGCTTGGTGAGCATTAAGAGTGTGATCCATTCACCTCAGACAGGAGAGAGAGAGAGAGAGAGAGAGAGAGAGAAAGAGAGAGAGAAAGAGAGAGAGAGAGAGAGAGAGAGGGAGGAGTATTCTTATCATCCAAACAAAACCTGTTCCATTTAATCTTTCCAAACCCATTAGACCATGTGCAGTGGGGACTGAGTTCATAGGGGTCACAATACCCATAACAAACTAATGCATGTAAATAATAACCGACGCTTATAGTCTCGTTCCTCCAAAACACACAGACGGACTGTTCTTACTGAAGAACACTTTAGAAACAAAGAGTGCTAACGGGCAATCAGGTAGAAACTCAAGACATGGCCGATCCTGAATGGCAGATTCCAGCTGGAAGCCATTTCACCTGAAGTAGTAGGGGTCATGCGAGTGCTTTTTAGTCTAAAAATAGCCTGGAAAACATCTTTACCTTAGTGTTTATCCAATTGCTGTTTATGTTTTTGTTAGAAATATGACTCACACACCCCTCAGGTGATTCCATAAACACTCGTACCACAGCAACAACTGTCAACAGCCACTTAGGCTTCTAAGGACGCGCCTGTCACGCCCAACTCATCATACACGGGCACACAATCTAACACGCGCGCGCACACTCGCGCGCACCAGATGCCCGGGCCTGCCACGAGCAGCTACTCGTCCCATGACACACCGGTCACACCCGTCCTATATTAATCGTGACTCAAGCCAACACGCCTTGGTTTTTCCCTTTATCATTTCCACCGTTTTACGTGTATTCTAGGCTTGTTTCAGTCAGCAAATGTAAAAGCTTAAACTAAAACTCTTATAGTTTACACACACACCTAGGCTATTAATTGATAGTGTTTATAAACTGGAGGAATGGAAGTAAAACGCCATGGACAGGTGTGTGGGGCACTTACCGATGAAGTCTATGGCCTCCTGAAAGTGAGAACTGATGTCAGCAGTGTGGCTGTCTTCCACCGGGATCCATTTATAGCGGTACTGTCCTTTAGCGGGTTTCGAGTCCCTGCGGGACACGTTGAGAAGCGCTGTGATGTGAAGATCGCTGAGATGTTCCTCTCTACAGGCGTGATAGGCGCTGCCCAAACACAAGAACGGTAGCAGCTCCACCGGTTTGCCCTGCAGACAAACACGGCATATAAACCGTCAGGTGAATAATGTTCAGTGTAACCTAACCAGCAGTAAGTGCTTCGAGGCCGAAAATGTTAACGATCTGATCGTTATATATAGGCTAGCCTACATGTATAATATAATAACCAGTGGCGGATTTAGCAATTTGGGGGCTCAAGGCGAATTTAGCTAGGGGGCCCATCAACATTAATATGCGAGAAATAAGTCAGCTAATCAGGGGGCCCCTTACAGTGGGTTGCAGTGGGAGGGGCCCAAGGCAGTTGCCTAGCCACGCCTCTATGCAAAACCGCCTCTGATAATAACAACAATATTTCAGGTCGCAGATAAAGGGACCCCTGATGTCTGCTGGGAACATTTGAAATAAAGTGTGACTTTATTCCCCCCCCCCCCCCCCCCAATAATAAAGAGGAAGCGGGTTCGAATGGAACAGGGTTGGAATGCGGAAGTGGGCGTGGCGGTTCTCTCGCTGCGCACCTGATCGTAATCGGGCTTCTGGCGCGCGCTCGGTCTCTCGCAGCTGTGCTCCGTGTCGGCCGCGCTGGGCTGCGTCGGCTTGGATTCAGTGCAAAGTTCAGGGTAGTGGGAATGGAAGTTCTCATAGCCCCCTGTGAACACAAGACGACGTGGTTAAAACGTGCATCTGCTTTCAAGGATTGTTGAGTCGTCTTCTCTTTTTTTTTCCAAGAATATTTTAGTCATTATTTGGGTAACCTTATCTGGGAGTCACATAGCCCTAGACTGTGGAGCGGAGGGGGGGGGCCCATGGCACTGTTCCTTAATTCCGTCTCAAAGTTAATTTGACACAGAGCAGAATCCCAAGGTGATATTAACACCAAGTGTTGAATTAAATTACAGCACTTGTCGGTGACCTAACGGTAGGTGTTATTTCAACACCGGGGGTTTTGCTGGCAACGTCTGGGGACTACATGGTCATGAAATTCCTAGGTTAATCCACAAACTGCCCTTTGCATCGACACCCCACCCCCGCCGCACAAACAAACATTTGGGTTTAAATAAACTGCTGTCAGCGGTCAGGCTAATATCTGCCACTCCAGTGTCCAGCTCCTCGCCTTCTGACTCATCCGTCCTTTGACGCACACTCAATCTTTTTCCAGGACCTAAAAAATGCATGGCTCACATGGGAGACTTATACGAGACACGACTGTGACTGGGGCTGAGAAATTGTAAAAATTAATATATATATATATATATATATAGAATATATATATAATTTCAAAGAACAAAGAACAGTACTTTAACAGTTCTCACGAAGCAACCCTGGATGTAAACAACTGACTTATCGGACCAATGTCAGTGGTCTAATTTATTGTGTAGACTTTGATTCGGAAATATGTTCTCTAAAATGCCAAAGATTTAATTATTTAGTGGATTATTCGTATTAATTTAATTTAGAATAGTCTAAATCGTGGACTAAAAAACTCTAACCTACCTAACAGCGGGCCACGCATCTGAACTTAACAAAAGTGATCACAGTAAAGAGTTGATCCTTGAATATACAATATAATGTCAGTATATAATGACAGCTCACCTTTTAGGAAGCAGATGTTGGCGGAGCTGGCTAGATGTGAGAGGCTGTTTATCACGATCTGAGCGATGCTGTCCTTTTTCAGCTTTTGAAAATGAGGGGTCCGGTCATCCAGAGCCACCACAGCCGAGATGCTGCCTTGACGAAGCCGAAACAAAGCCTTTTCGTCCGGTATCACGAACTGCAGCGGCACGGGACCGCCGCGGGACCTCCGGACCACCACGGAATTCAAGTTCACGTTGACCGAACCTCTTATGTTGGAGCTTGAGAAGGAAAAATAGGGTCGACAATCCACAATGAGACAGTTTCCACACTCCTTCCTAATGATCTTCTTCAGCCGACGACAGTCTATGCTTGCGACCTTCATGTTGCTTATCCACAGGCGTAAAGACCCGAACACTAATGAAGTGATTTCGGTTTCAGTTGGAGGTTTTAAGGCTGCCGAGTGCCGACTGAAGCTGCGGCGCTTAAGCCTACATTTCCTCCGAGGGGATTCCGTGGAATCAGTTTTATACGAACGGAACCTCCGGCTTCTGACGTCACGACCCAAATATGGACACCGACGAGGTTTCGTCCGAACCGGACCGCCCACACTAGTGTTGTCTGAGCTGAAACGACTGGCCTCTTTCTATGTTTTTACCGACTAGCTCTTGAAAACTGGCCGTTTTGACACACGCAGCCTATGGACTGGTATATTTATCATTCTGAAGGAGCTTAACGAAATTTCGTTTAAGGATTTCAACAGTATCTTCTTCACAACCCTCCCCGAAACTCCAGAGAACTTGACTGCAGGATTTGCATGCATAATTACGGAATAATACGTCAGTTCATGAATAATGAATCAATCAGTGGCAGCGCTGGAAGGAAGCTGATCAAACTGCGCTAAAGTTCATCTACGCCTCCCAAAAATGGCACATATCTTTCTGTTGTAACCCCTTGAAAAAAGGACTTTCGTAACAGTGGATAGCCCGAAGGTTACCTAATGCAGACTGAAACCTTTGGACGTGTAGGGGTACATACTATTAGCTCCAAACGGCAGTGAACCATTCATGTCATTCTACATTTAAGTAAAGAAAGTGTGTGCGTGTAACATGTAAATGCATTAGTGTTAAAGTGTGTGAACTTGCGTGTTTGCATATATATTTATATGCGGGAGCCAGTGTTAACGTGTGTGTGACGGAGAGTGAGCAAGTGAGAAAGAGTGTGTGTGTGTGTGTGTGTGTGTGTGTGTGTGTGTGTGTGTGTGTAACAGGAAGAGCAGGTTGTTAGTGGATTAGAGCAACAGGCAGTCGGCCATATGGCCTCAGTGTAATCTCTCTCCTGATGACATCACAGAGCTCTGGGGGTAACACAGACTCTCAAACTCTCACTGAGCACGCTCAGAACTGACCAACAAGCAAAATTAGAGCAATGGACTGCCTCTCATTATTCTAAATACAGATGATCCGTTCAGTGTGTTTGAGTAGATCCATGAAGGCTTTGCCTATTATCTCACGAGCTAAATCTGGTGGGTATTTTAGATTTGTGGGGTGGTGGTCTGTGTTTTCGGGTGGGATCAGTTAACGGATGCATTCCGATGTTTGGAAGTTTAGCAGGTCTGCATTAGCAGTGAAAGAATCACACAGAGATACAACAGTAGTCATATGACATTCATTGGAAGCTATTCTCTCACGCTACACTGTATACAGAACATGTAGCTCTTTGTGTGTGTGTGTGTGTGTGTGTGTGTGTGTACACTGAATTGATCTGCCCTCACAGAGGTTTGGTGCCATATTTAAGACTGGTCAGGATGAACAGGTGTAGGTGCCCATTCATGTGCACACCCATTAAAACAACAAGACTGGCGCTGTGCTCTCTGAAATACAGGGCAGGGCAGGGCTACATTTGGTTTCGATCAATGGTTGCCTTCAATTAGACTAAACAAACCCCTTGGGTGCCACTACAGACCTTTCGCTGGCCCCTTGTAACCCCTGATTCCTGGTGTAAGGTACACGCTGTAACCCATGGATCCTGTTTCTAACTACACCTCACAGGAACACTGCATCGTTTGCGTGCGAATCCCAAACAGAAGCTCTGGCTCAGAGAGACGTTTAAGAACTGAATCCCCACAGCAGAGGCACTTGAGAAGATCTAGACCATTGAAGCTAAACAGACGTGATTGGCTGCGGTGTCAGCAGACCTGACTTCCAGGTGTGAGGGAGGAAACGGCAGGAGCTCCAGACATTCTGCAAGTTCTGGACTTCCCCCTGTATATTGTACCCACAACGTTTTCTGCTGTGTTTCCCCCTGGTGTGTGTGTGTGTGTGTGTGTGTGTGTGTGTGTGTGTGTGTGTGTGTGTGTGTGTGTGTGTGTGTGTGTGTGTGTATAGAGGGACTTCCTGGAGCGAATGTAAAAGTTTAAAATAAAGAAACACACAATGGTGCCAGATGAGCTGTGTGCTGGTATCATGCATACAGGTGCTTCCTGGATTCCTGACAGAAATTCCGCACTCCTCAAAAACATTTCTTTACACACACACACACACACACACACCACCTCTCCACTTACACCACAGCTTATTCACCTAAACAGCTAAGATCACTTGAAACACTCCACGAGAACCACTTGAGGTTTAAATCCCAGCTGCGCTCGATGCCACCCGCGGCTGTGGTGTTGATGGTGGTGGCCCGGTCCCCCTGTCCCTCAGCACTGATCCAGTCCCCGGGTGGTCCACTGGTCAGCTGGTCAGCAGGTGGTGGGGTATTTCTCCACCGGTGTGTGTGTAGAGACACGTAGGCCGCGTTCCAGCCTCACTCGGAGCAGGTGCCATCGTCTGATTTCATTGGTCCGCGCACAAGATCACTGGAAGCTGATGAATCTTGTCTGCCAACTGGAAGATTTAGGGACCAGAACTTCAAAATGATTCCCATCAGAGATCAATAAAGTCTGTCTGTATATATACCTATCTGTAAATCCATCCATCCACCTAATCAGGACAGTGTAGCCAGTATTAGAAAACGATACAATATCTCATTGGCGTTCATACATACAGGTACCGTCATCCACACTGATAATTCACTAGTGTTAAGCAGGCAGGATATTACAGGATAACGTAAATAAATAAACAAAAAAATAAAAAATAAACATGGCAACATAAAGTGCGTCTGCAAGGGTCTGGCGGTCGGCAGCAGCGGTGGCCTGAGATGAGTCGCCGTGAACGACGGTTGAAAAAGGATGAGGGTGAGGTCAACCATGACGACTGCAGCCATGGCGATGAGAAGTGATGAATGATGGGAAGTGATGGAATGACATTGCTGTCTGGGAAGGCATGACACACTCATATCAACATGTAGATTAAAGTCATGCCCCCAAGAATAAAAATACAGCTGAATTAATTCATACAAACCAATATATCTTTCTCTCCCACTCTCTCTCTCTCTCTCTCTCTCCAAAGTCTCTATCTTACTCTCACTTTTTTTTTATAAAGTGGGAAGTAGATATCAGGCCTGTCTGTGCCATGAACACACACAAGTACGCATAAACAGATGCATACACATATGATTCATTATTATTAGTTGTAGTAGTAGTAGACGACTACACTTATATAACACCTTTCTCAGTACCCAGTGATGATATTAGAGCACAATTTTCAAACATTTGGATGATATTAGAGCACAGAAGTGTTTTCCAGCAGTGTCGTTCCAGTAACTGTAACAAATGTCTGGATGTCAGATGCCTGGAGACTATCAACATATTTCTGCTCATACAGAAACATCCAGAAAAGTTGAAGGTGTCAGAAGTTGTTTAAACAAACACAGTTATTCAGCCAGTGTATTTCCATGGTGTAGGCTGGTGTGTTTATGACAGTTATCTGAGATGAGCTGACTACGACAGAACACACACTCACACACACTCACACACACACACACACACACACACACCCCTGCACAGTAGGCCTTGAGTCACACCACCCATTCCTCTGAGTCTTTCAGTCTGTTTACTGATCATCCCTGTGTCACACTGCCACCACACACACACACACACACACATAAACCTTTTCTCATTTCTTGTGTGTGTGATTTGCATTCAAAGTGTCCTTTGCTTATTCCGTGTTCATTTTTGTGGACTATATCTGAGTGTAGTTATTGAGGTCAGGCTATCTTTGTTCAAAGCTTGAGTGTGTGTATTTGTGTATGTGTGTGTCTCAGTGCTGCTGTATTTAGAGAGAGGGAACTGATAAAGGACATACTGGTTGAGATGAGTAATCACAAGTCCCTCTGTCTCTCTCCCCCTCTCCTTGTCTCTCTCCCTTTCTTTCTACCAATCTCCTTCTCTCTGTCTCTCTCTCCCTCCTTCTCTAAAATGTCTAAATGTCTTTCTAATGGCCTTTTCAGTAGGCTGGCCGTATCGTTATACTTAAAGCAGCGCACACACATACACACACACACACGGGCCGACGGAGGCGAAGGGTATGATCTCAGGGCCTTCATCCGCCTGCACCTACCACAAACGTGAGCTCCCACAGTCTCCGCCTCCCCTCCAGCGTCCCGCGTCTGTGGTAGGTTCCGCGTTGACGACCTTCAGGACGTGTCAGGGCCTCCCGTGCGACCTTGTTCTTGGTTCCTCATTCTCAGAAAAGCTGGCGATTGGGTTTCAGCCCTTCCCCTTTCTGGCGATCTGTGGTGTGTGGAGGTGTGACAGACCGCCATTCTAACAGGTGACATTCACACAGTACTTTCCCACAAACTCTCTTCTAGTGTTCAGGGAAGTGCATTCTTAATACACCTTAGCACAGTTGGCCTGTCAGACATTTTGTTTTTGCGTTTTTCGTAACACGTAGGGAATTCAGGGGAAAACCGGAGCGGTTTGTCTCCTGAGGAACAAACACAACAGCAGGTTTAAAAAGCCTTTTCTTTGTTATTGGAGTTGCCCACTCGTTACTAATAAAGTTAGGGTTGCATTAAGAAAGTTGTTATTACGTATGAGTAGGCATATATGGGATATATATTACCCCAGGTATAAAACAGTCTGTATGTGTGTGTGTGTGTGTATGTGTGTGGAATAAGACAATGACTGTGGTGTCCAGGTGCTACACACTTGGCTGGAATGTCCTGTACTCCCTACAGTCCCGTGTCCAGCCTGTGGGAGGACAGCGGGACGCGTGTCCTGCCCGTGTCCTGCCCTGAGCAGTGCTGCACCTCTGATGACAGCATCACCTGTGCCTTCAGTCATCATCAGCGACATCACTGTTAGTCATCATCAGTGACATCATCGATAGTCATCATCAGCGTAGCTGTTCTCCTTACATCAAGGGTCATATTGTTAGTGGCTCTGTATGGCATTTTGTTTGATACTATAATTTGTTGTTATTGGTATGATGCGGCTATAACTGCTACAGTACTACTGATACAGACAGAGTCCCCCCTTCCTCTCCCTCTCTCTCCATTTCTCTCTGACTCCCTCCCCTCTCCCTCCTTCTATCTCTCCCACTTTCCTTCTCTCTCTCTCTCTCTCTCTCTCTCTCTCTCTCTCTGCTCCACTCTTTCCTCACCGAACCTCTCTATATTCATCTCATGCGGCCCTTAGTAACAGCTGGGCTGGTTTAGTTGTGCATGTGACTCACACACAGGTGAGGGAGAAAGTGAGAGAAACAGAGGAGAAAGAGAAAGGTGGAGACAGCAGGAGAATACGAGGAGAGAAGAGGCTGGATCTTCTCCCACACAACGGGGGAAGCGGCTCTTGGCGCAGGCAGCTGTGTTCTTCATCCTCCCTCCTCTCCCTCTCTCCTTCCTCCCCTGCACTGACATCATTTTGGTCCGCTGCTTTGCCGATGACATCACCATCATACTCCCCGGTCAGACATAAATTCTCCTTCGATAATTGAGGTAACAGGACCTTAAACCACTATGCCTCCCATATCTGTAGTGAAGCTGGTCATAAATACACTGCAGAATAGATTTCTGGAAGGAGGCGTAGCTGAATGTGCTGGGTGGATGTGAACAGTGACTGGTGCTCACAGGTCATTCTGAGCTTAATTCTCTGCTCTGCCCACCACAGCAGAAAACTTCGGATATTTTGTACATCTTTGCATCACCTTAATACCTTAATGACCTTAATGTGCCTTAATAACAAAAAAAAAACGATCTGATTAAATATAATAAATAAAGACAATCAACAACCTAACGACGTTGCGTGTAAAAAAGGTGTCTCACAGATATGGAAACCCGCATTCGTGGTAAGTGCCTAGCACTGATGACATTCCTGTGGGAGGTCACGGCAAGTCTCGGCGCGGGGCGAAAACACCTCGTAGGTGCCCGTAGCTGTGAGGGGCGGGGCGCACAGCTCATTACATAACAAAGAAGCGTTGTGACTCACCCGAAACTGGCCGCCTCAGCGAGGGGATAGAGAGATCCAATAGCTACTTCCCACTTTACAAAGAAAAAGAGAGAGAGAGAGTGTAGGATGGGGACCGTGGAGAGAAAGAAAGAGGAGAGACAGCGTGAGAGAGAGAGAGGGAAGAATAAAGAGGGATTGAGGAAGAGAGACAGCAGGGAAGAGAGAGGGATTTAGTGATTTAATCACTATGTATTTTTATTTAGTCTTATTTTATTTTATTCTGGGGTCGTGGTTTTCCTCTACAGGCAGAAATGTGTGGTGCACAGAGAGAGAGTGAGAGAGAGAGTGTGTGTGTGAGAGAGAGAGAGTGTTAGAGAGAGAGACACTGAGGAGGTAAAGAATGATGAAAAATCCCTCAGGTGGAGGCAGTTATTGCACCCCCACCTTACAGAGATGCTAAATTTAGCACACTAACCCAGTGCCTTTATTACAGCCTTAATCCCAGCCAGAACACACACACACACACACACACACACACACACACAACACACACACACACAACACACACACACACATACACACACACAACACACACACACACACACACACACACAACACACAACACACACACACACACACACACACACACACACACACACACACACACACACAACACACAACACACACACACACACAACATATCAGAGTTATTCGTGTTCCCTTTTTGCTTTTGTGTGCAGTCCCTCATAAATACATACAAGCACATATACCTGTCACTCAAACACACACACACACACACACACACACACACACACACACACACACACACACATACACACATGCAGTTAGATGCACCAGCCCACACACACCCAATCACATACACAAACATACATGTGTATCATTAAGCTTGTGGCACACACACACACACACACACATACACACACACACACACACACACACACACATATATATACACACACAAAACATATCAGAGTTATTTGTGTTCCCTTTTTTGCTCACCTCCTGACAGGTTTCTGATACAGTATCAGGGGGTCGGGGAAATTCTTCTTTTCTGGGTCTCTCCAGCCAACACATGTCCTTGATATGACTCACTGCGTGATTCATCTGTGGAGGTGTGTGTGTGTGTGTGTGTGTGTGTGTGTGTGTGTGTGTGTATACAGAGGAGGAGAGAGAGTAAAGAGATTCCTTCAGGAACAGCCATCCCATATCACTAATATGAAGTCAGCTGCTCCAAAAACCCCTCAGAAATAGGTCAGCTTGTTATTTATTTATTTTCTTATGATTTATTAGTGTGTGGCAGGACACTCTGCAGTGGAAAGTGTTTGGCGCTCCACACGAATATTTCTGGAGGAACATAACAGGAATAACCTATGTTATCCAAATGGGAGGAAGTGATGTGTGAAACAGGAAAGAAAGGAGTGACGTTTTAAAAGAAAATGACGACGTTTACGGCCAAATATGGACCTTTAAAGCCCTTGCGGGTTTAGAGAGGGAAGGTCTATGTGAGCTAGAATGGTCTATGTGAGACTGTCTGGCCAGGTGTGAACTGTGTGAGCATGTGCAACTCCTACACACACACCCCCGAACTGCACACACACACACCCCAGCACAGCACACACTCCTCACACTGAATAACCCCCCACTGTCTAAGCTGCACTGACTCCACCTCCACACAAGCGTCAGCGTAAAGTACGAATGAGCCTCTCGTGCGGGACCTCCTCACGTCCTCCGCTCTGGGGACGGCTCCGTTGTGACTCCCACGCCTCTCTCTCTCTCTCCGTTCGATCAGATGGCTCGCACCACCGAGTCCGAGGCTGAGAGGTCGTGCCTCTAAAATCTCATTAAATGTGTTGCAAACAGTGGGATTTGGTGAGTCAGTCTCCAATAAGTAAACAGCACACCTGATTCACAGCAGCGCCGTGACTAACAGTGCAACTGAAACACCTCAGCCTGGGCCAGCAGTGTCGAACATGTTGAACACCTGCTTCTGAACGTTATTAAAGACATGAAACTTTTGACTTTCATATTGAGTTGTCTAAAACTAAAACAAGTCAAAACCAGTCCAAACTGCTCAAAACCAGTCCAAAATGGACAGAATATGCTTTATAAAATATTATTGAGTATAAAGATAATGTGCCACACATATTTAGCATTTAGGACGCCAGTGTTGATGACCTTGGTTCTGATAACCAATGTAGTGTGTGTGTGTGTGTGTGTGTATGTTTTCTTTCTGAAACTTAAACTTCAGCATCTGAGGTTTTCAAGTTCACCCTGTGCAGACCACAAACACAACCAACGTGATGTAATGATCTCCCTCACTTAAACACACACACCCCCTCACTGTTAAACTTATCGTGCGTAATCAGTCAAGCTTAATCCACAGAAAGACAGAAACACAACTGCCAAGCACAAAGAGCATTGTGGTTCTGTGCCTCTGAGACGATGGGGGCAGTTACAGGCTTCTTAGACAGTACGAGTGTGTGTTTACGCCGCCATCCTGTTTCTCCTGACTGGAACACACACCCGACCTGCTGTACATCCGGCCTGCGTACAGGACCCAGAGCTAGTCCAAAAAACCCCAGTGCGAAAAACACACAACGCCTCAAACTGATCTCAGTACAGCTGCCGGGCCATTACTGTTATTGGTCCCTGAAGACACCAGAGGAGTTGCGTGCATGGACGCGCGCGCGTGTGTGTGTGTGCTACACTCAACTGTGGTCATGACGACCCATGTGCTGCGCCTTGTGAAATTCAGATGTCCATAAAACGTTGTGTTTCACGTACGTTTCAGGTTGGGTGGGCACTCCTGACAACATTGGCTTATGGTCATTGCTTATGGTTTACAGGTGCAGCCTGACCTAAGTGCTCTCTCTAACCCTTAAGGGCAGCTTTGTGCAGTGTAACAGTTGGCTGGTTACGCTTTTAATACTAAAATGCAAAGTCGTGCAGTTTGCCACGTGTTGAGATGGACAGGAAATGATAAAATTGTACAAGAGAGACGTATGAGAGAGACTAGAGAGACACACAGAGATGGAACATTAGTGAACAGTACGAGTTTAAATGTTGAGGGTGTATGACCGTGTGTGTGTGTGTGTGTGTGTTTGAGGTCTGGACGAGGGACGGCCCGTACAGTATGCGAGCGCGTTCTGTGTTTATCGACCCTCTGTTACTGGTCCTACATCTGCACGGGAGTCTTTTCCTCTGGGCTCTATCCCCTTCCTGTCTCCCCGAGTGACAAAGACCAGGGGGCCTGGCACTTCCTGTCCAACAGGAAATAGGAGTGGATCACGGGCTGTGCCGGCGGCTGTTTTTTGAGAGAGCTGGCTCCCGAAACAATCCACATCCTCCTGCGATCCTCGCGTGAGGGTCTTGCAGACGCCGTCCAGACGGGGGTGTGGGGGGGGGTGCCTTTAGCTTACCTCAGCACTCCTGACCACCGCATACCACGGGAGACATTGCATTGTTCTGCCTCGCGCACTGAGCATTTTGTATGTGTTGAAAGTGTTTAATGCGCCATTTAAACAGCAGGAGTATATTAAGGATACATGTAACTTTTATGGTGCTATATTCTCATTGTTTTTATAAACACACCCATGGGAGGGTTACAATTTAGCACAAGCAGCAGGAATCAACGAGCCCTACCAGTCGGGTGGAGTAACGGTGTGGGAGATGTTGTCGACACACCATGGGTTCTCCCACACCTGTGGATGGATGTTCGGACAGCAGGGACCTACCTAAACACCGAGGCTGACCGAGTTCACCCACTTCACGGCAGCTGTTTACCGTGTGGTAGAAGAACACTTTCAGCAGAACAAGGCGCCACGGGCCGCTAAGGTCGCACGGTCATGGACGGAGGGTGTTCCTCGCTTCCCCGGCCTTCATGGGCCGCACGGTTTAATCCCACAGGGGCTTTGGTGGGAGCAGGCGGGCCGGGCTGTTCAGAGAGTTTGCGGCGGCCGTGAGAAGCCACCCTGTCACCACGGGCCAAAATTCCTCCAGAACAATTTCAGCAGCGGAATCTATTTCTGCGCCTCTAAAGACCAAAGGAGGTCCAACATGCCAGTACATGGGTGTCTCTAATAAAGTGCCCATTCAGTGTGTGTGTGTGTGTGTGTGTGTGTGTGTGTGTGTGTGTGTGTATGTGTATACATTTATGGGAGCCTTTCCAGACCAGAGTCTATTAGCAAGCCTGCCTTGATTTAAAGAGTTCTTATTTAAAGAACTTATTTAAACGGGCAGCATTAACCACTGCTGGGGAGCACACCAATACACACGAACGACTGAAAACTGGGTTTATGCCAATTAAAATGAGCTTATTTTCTTTGCATTATTCAATGTCTGAATTTCTTCCTTTTTTTTTTTTACCAGTTTTCGATGATAAATGCACTGAATTACAATATTTGTGTATGTGTGATAAAAGTTTGTCAATAGTTTATGGAATAAAGCAAAAATGTTCACTTGACTGCTATAAAAAGTGAATCCAGAGGTTTTGATAATTTGTGGTGGCCTCTTCATGTTTCCAGGCCTCTGCACTCAGAGGCGGTTAATAGGAGTCAGAGGACACACGTGGACCACAGATGGACACAGACAGCCGCAGCGGCCTAAACTCGTACGGTAACGTCCGCTGAGACGAGCTCTATTTCTGCGTTATCGGCGTGCACAGCCGCACCCCCGCCTACGTGTACGATTCCTGTTGTGTACGGGGCGGTTCTGGGTTTGACCGAGAACGGAAGTGGAGTACTCATAACAGTACCGAAACGATCTCCTCCTTCGGCCGGGGGCCCTGCGGGGTCGCTGTCGTCATGACGCCGTTAACGGCGTGGTTAGGAAAGAGCGGTACTCGTTCATGCGTGTGGGGGGGGTTTGTGCACGGGAAACCAATTATGACAGAGCATTATGATCTGATGGTCTCACTGGCAGTATATTAACTATATATATATATATATAATCAATAGCGAACCGTGAGCATTAAACGAGGACATCAAAGGACTGAATCGAAACTAGCTAGCGGTGGTGCTAAAGACAGCTAGCGTCGCCACAGCAGGCGGAAATTATCATACAGTTAAGCCCGCCCACTAAGAGGGAAGATATGATTGGTCAATTTTGCTGTCATTTGAAACTGGTATTGCGCTGAATTATTACTGCCAGGCCGTCTGTAAACGCACAGCGGGCATCACAGTCCTGATAGGGGGAGACACAGGCTCACAGGCTTCACAGGCTCACAGGCTAATTGCTTATATTTTTGTAATTGTTTAGATGTCGATTGTAAAACTGTAAGTGGATAAAATAAAATTGGATAATGATACATATATAATGTTTTAAGAATATTTTAGGCCCTCTGAGAGGGCGTAGAGGGCCCTGACGGTTCCTCACTGATATATATCAATATATCAATATATCAATATATCAATATATATATATATATATATATATATATATATATATATATATATATATATATATATATATATATATATATATATATGATATATTGATATATCAACAAAATATTTACAACTTTAATGCAATTGGCATTAAAGAATACTGTACATCTAATATTTTCAACCTTCTTTGGAAACTGTAAGATTCCACAGATTCCACAAAAGGTTTACTGGACAGCAATAGGACTTCAGTTTTTATTTGTTCTTTTAAGTGTCGTACGCATACACAGATCAGATTTGCACACACACACATGAGTTTCAGAAACTACACTGATGAGCAGCTGTGGCCTAAAGGGTAGAGAGTTGGGCCCATAAGGTTACTGGTTCAAGCCCCACAACCAACAGTTGCCATGGCTGAATTGCCCTTGAGCAGCAGGTGTGTGTGTGTTCACTCTGCGTGGGGTACATGCAGTTACTAATGTTGTAATATGAGGGTGGAAAGACATGAAAGGCCTTAATCCTATGAAAAGGGACAGGAAGAAACTGAAACCACACTAATATTGTGTGGTTGTGTGTGTGTGTGTGTGTGTGTGTGTCATAGACCGAACCGTGTT